>NC_059426.1:72771455-72886455 GCF_021028975.2 Sphaerodactylus townsendi | reverse complement strand
ATTCTCAGAAATGCTACCCGTTCCACGCCAAGCAGGACCAGCTAGGCAAGTGTAGATACAGGATCTCAATGCATGGCTGAGAAGGTGGTGTAAGGCAGAGCGTTTCAGATTTGTTAGGAACTGGGGAACCTTTTGGGACAAGGCAGGTCTGTACAAAAGGGAGGGGCTTCATCTTAACCAAAAAAGGAATCAGGCTGCTGGTGGTCAACATTAAAAAAGTGGCAGAACAGCTTTTAAACTGATCCCTGAGGGAAAGCCAACCGGAGCTGAGGTGACTTTGGTCTCGGAATACAGTATCTATGGGGATGCAGACAGAGAGGGCGGCTTTTCTAAATCAACCACATACAAGCGAGGAACATAGCAATGTGCATGTGACAAGGGATAGTGTCTGCAAAAGACTTGAGGGTAAAGCACATAAATCCCAGGTTAAGGACAGAGACAGGGTATACAGGTGTCTCTATGCTAATAGTAGAAGCATTCGACCTAAAATGGGGGAGCTAGAGTACAGAGTTTTGAAGGAGGACTTTGATATAGTGGGCATTACAGAGACATGGTGGAATGAGGAGAACCAGTGGGATGCTGTTATACCAGGCTACAGGCTCTATAGGAAGGATAGGACAGGGCGCATTGGGGGTGGAGTTGCCCTTTACATCAAAGAGAGCATAGTATCACATAAAATAGACAATGCAAGGGAGCTGGTTCCCCTACAGAATCACTGTGGATATCAATACCAGGTGTGAAGGACAGTTTAATATTAGGAATATATTATCGTCCCCCAGACCAAAGTGCACAAGAGGATTCTGAGATGGAAAAAGAAATTAGAGAGGCCAACAAAAACAAAAATGTAGTGGTAATGGGTGATTTTAACTATCCCCATATAAACTGGAAAAATGCATGTTCAGGTCATAGTAAGGATATGCTAAATGACTGTGGCTTAGAGCAGATGGTTGTGGAACCAACCAGGGGAGAGGTGATCCTAGATCTAATTCTATGTGGGACCCAGGACCTGGTGCAGGAAGTCAGTGTTGTTGAGCCGATAGGGAACAGCGACCACAATGCTGTCAGATTCAGTATATCAGCATTCGAACAAGTGGCAACTACTAATGTAGTTACATTTGCCTTCAGAAAGGGAAATTTCTCAAAGATGAGGGGGATAGTGCGCAGGAAGCTGAAAGGGAAAATCAAGAGAGTCAAAACTGTCCAGGATGCTTGGAGGTTATTTAAAAACACAGTAATAAAAGCTCAGCTGGAATGTGTTCCACAGGTTAGAAAAGGCAGCACCCAGTCCAAAAGAAAGCCACCATGGTTAACAAGAGAGGTTGAGGAAATTATCAGAAAAAAGAAAATGTCTTTTAGAAAATGGAAGTCCAGTTTGACTGATGAAGAATATGAGAGGGAACACAAATGGTGGCAAAAGAGAAGCAAGTTAGCTGTAAGGGAGGCAAAAAAGGATTATGAGGAACGCATGGCTGCGAACATCAAGACCAGCAACAAACAGTTCTTCAAGTACATAAAAAGCAGGAAGCCAGCAAGGGAAGCGGTAGGCCCGTTAGATGACAAAGGAACAAAGGGTGTGCTAAAAGATGGCAGGGAGATTGCAGAGAAGCTGAATGAATTCTTTGCATCTGTCTTCACCCAAGAGGAGGTGAGGAACATTCCTGCACCTGAACCAAGCTTCTTAGGAGGCGAATCCGAGGAACTTGCGAAGATAGTGGTAGACAAGGAAGAAGTTCTGGCAGCCATTGATAAACTAAATGTTACCAAATCCCCTGGCCCAGATTGCATTCACCCAAGAGTTCTTAAAGAGCTCAAGCATGAAATTGCTGATCTTCTCACTCTAATATGCAACTTATCCCTGAAATCAGGCTCCATCCCTGAAGACTGGAAGATGGCCAATGTCACACCAATCTTTAAGAAAGGATCTAGGGGAACCCGAAATTACAGGCCAGTCAGTTTGACATCTGTTCCTGGTAAATTAGTAGAATCTATCATTAAAGATAAAATTATAAAGCATGTAGAAAAGCAAGACCTGCTGAGAAAGAGTCAGCATGGCTTTTGCAGAGGCAAATCCTGTCTTACAAACTTACTAGAGTTCTTTGAGGGTGTAAACAGGCATGTGGACAGGGGTGAACCGTGGACATTGGTTCTACTTGGATTTCCAAAAGGCTTTTGACAAAGTTCCTCACCAGAGACTGTTGAGAAAACTCAGCAATGAAGGAATAAGAGGGGAAGTCCTCCTATGGATTAAAAACTGGTTGAGAAACAGGAAACAAAGAGTGGCTGTAAATGGGAAGTTCTCACAATGGAGAGATGTCGAGTGGTGTCCCCCAAGGATCCGTTTTGGGACCAGTGCTCTTTAACCTATTCATAAAATGACCTGGAAGTAGGGGTGGGTAGCGTGGTGGCCAAGTTTGCAGATGATACCAAATTATGTAGGGTGGTGAGAACCACAAAGGATTGCGAAGAGCTCCAATCGGACCTTGATAAATTAGGTGAGTGGGCTCAGAAATGGCAAATGCAGTTCAATGTAGCAAAATGTAAAGTGATGCACATAGGGGCAAAAAATCCAAACTTCACATACACGCTACAGGGGTCAGTGCTATCAGTCACAGACCAGGAAAGGGATTTAGGCGTCTTAGTTGATAGTTCCATGGGAATGTCAACTCAATGCATGGCAGCTGTGAAAAAGGCAAACTCTATGCTGGGGATCATTAGGAAAGGAATTGAGAATAAAACTGCAAAGATTGTCATGCCCTTATATAAAGCAGTGGTGCGACCGCACTTGAAGTACTGTGTCCAGTTCTGGTCGCCGCATCTCAAAAAAGATATTGAGGAGATAGAAAAAATGCAGAGAAGGGCAACAAGGATGATTGAGGGACTGGAGCACCTTCCCTATGAGGAGAGGCTGCAGCGTTTGGGACTCTTTAGTTTGGAGAGGAGGCGGCTGAGGGGGGATATGATTGAAGTCTACAAAATTATGCAGGGGGTAGAAAATGTGGACAGAGAGAAATTTTTCTCTCTTTCTCACAATACTAGAACCAGGGGGCATACATTGAAAATGCTGGGGGGAAGAATTAGGACTAATAAAAGGAAACACTTCTTCACGCAACGTGTGATTGGTGTTTGGAATATGCTGCCACAGGAGGTGGTGATGGCCACTAACCTGGATAGCTTTAAAAGGGGCTTGGACAGATTTATGGAGGAGAAGTCGATTTATGGCTACCAATCTTGATCCTCCTTGATCTGAGATTGCAAATGCCTTAACAGACCAGGTGATCGGGAGCAACAGCCGCAGAAGGCCATTGCGTTCACCTCCTGCATGTGAGCTCCCAAAGGCACCTGGTGGGCCACTGCGAGTAGCAGAATGCTGGACTAGATGGACTTTGGTCTGATCCAGCTGGCTTGTTATTATGTTCTTATGTGCTTCTGAAGAAGAAGAAGAAGAAGAAGAAGAAGAAGAAGAAGAAGAAGAAGAAGAAGAAGAAGAAGAAGAAGAAGAAGAAGAAGAAGAAGAAGAAGAAGAAGAAGAAGAAGAAGAAGAAGAAGAAGAAGAAGAAGAAGAAGAAGAAGAAGAAGAAGAAGAAGAAGAAGAAGAAGAATTTGGATATATATCCCCCCCTTTCTCTCCTATAGGAGACTCAAAGGGGTTTACAATCTCCTTGCCCTTCCCCCCTCACAACAAGCACCCTGTGAGGTAGGTGGGGCTGAGAGAGCTCCGAAAAGCTGTGACTAGCCCAAGGTCAACCAGCTGGCGTGTGTGGGAGTGCACAGGCTAATCTGAATTTCCTAGATAAGCCTCCACAGCTCAAGCGGCAGAGCGGGGAATCAAACCCGGTTCCTCCAGATTAGAATGTACCAGCTCTTAACCAATTTGGGAAATTTGGTTTTTATACCCCACTTTTCTCTACCTTTAATGAGTCTCAAAGTGGCTTATAATCACCTTCCCTTCCCCACAACAGACACCCTGTAAGGTAGGTGGGGCTGAGAGAGTTCTGAGTGAACTGTGACTAGGCCAAGGTTACCCAGCATTCTTCATGTGGAGAAGCGGGGGAATAAACCTGGTTCACCAGATTAGAATCCACCGTTCATGTGGAGGAGTGGGGAATCAAACCCAGTTCTCCAGATAGAGTCTACCTGCTCTTAACCACTACACCATGCTGGCTCATGGTGGTCTACAACACAAAACAATGGTTTACAATCACATTCACATGACAGGAAAGGCAAAACAGGATGGGAAGGGAAGATGAAACTAAGCAAATATCGATACCAGTGTTTACAGTGTTGTATAATGGCCTGGTAGAATGGCTGATGCAGAAGACCAGTCAGGGAAGGAAAGAGCAAAATGGCAATCTGTCTTCGTCAAGTTGATCAAGACTGCTTTACTATTTTACTTGTCTTCTGATTCAGCCAGGTTAAAAGGTCACTGCAGAAAATTATGCTGGGAGAAGAGATTGAAGCCTTACATAGAAAGACATTCATCAGCCCAGAAGGGGAGATGAGGCTTCTCCAAGGCCATGCAACTTTTGATGGATATGCTTTGCTCTATAATGGCCCCTAAGAATTAGATAAGTCATTTACAAGGAAGCTTCTCAAGCCCTGTTATGCTAGAGATTTTGTATCCGTTGGACATACATCAAGCATGTGGCATCCACACTGCATGACATGCATAGTCTTGTCTACACTGTTGTAAAAGTCAGGAAGCAGGACAATAATACAAGAGGGGGAAAGTGATGGGGGGGGGGGGGTTAAGGTAAAAATAGCAAATGTGGGTACCAGCACTTACAATATAACACAACAATCAGGAAGAATGGCCAGTCCAAGAAAGAATAAACACCCCCTCTCCCCACAAACCCCTTACTAATAAGTTTCTTACCAAAAGCTGTGCCATAGCTGGTAGCATAGAATTTTAAGGGGTCCATGCTTCCACCAGAACTTGTTTTCACATAGGGAGAAACGATTCCCAGGGGAAGACGCCCCATCTTTTCTGAGGTTACAGAGGAAATTTTCCTGATGTAGGATTTCCCTGGAGAAATAGAGATTGAAGATGACTGACCACTGATCATTTTGGATAGCAGGGCTTTTTCTCTGCTCCAGGAGGAAAACTAGCACTGAGGCTTATGGAAACTCAAGAGCATGTACATCTCTCTAGAAACGGAATGAGGACACACACCGCTCTATGATGTCATAGCAAGCACAGAATAAAGAAAAGGCTGATCACATCCTGATTCAAAACCACAGTCCTACAGCATAGCAGTGCTGAACCTTTAAAAGTCTTTCTTGATTTTTCCATGTGAAACATAGTAATAACCAGATCTTCCACAAATATGATACTGGATGCGATGATGACCATTTATAGTCTACCTTTCTCACTGACACCCAAGATGGATCACAAGTGTGAGGACAGGGTCAGAATTCAAAATGACCTGGGCAGATTAGTGAGCTGGGCCAAAACTAACAAAATGAATTTCAACAGAGATAAATGTAAGAAACTAAACTTACTGCCCCATCCAAAGGGCGGGGAGGGGGGGGGGCAAATCCGCTGTGGGAGCAGTGTGCTAGCCATGCCAGCGAATTTGCCCTCCTTGTGGTACTTATCCTGGCAGAAGGGGGATTTCACTGACACGCAGTCAGTACCCTCCCCCAGCACTGGGATGTGTGCCAACTGAACGCCAGCATTCCCGTGCCCATACTGCCTCCATTGACACAGCAGGCGCACTCCAAGGGCATGGCTGGGGGAGCGGCCAACATTAGTTGGCTCCCTCCTGGCCGTTCACCATCATACATTGGTGGCAAACTTAAGCCACCAAAAACAGTGGCTGAAGTCTGAATAGCCCCGTAGAGATTGCTCAGTGGCAGGGACGCTTTTGCACTTTTGCAGCCTCCCCACGCCTGTTGGGAATGGTGTGGGGGCATAGCCAAGAGTCATGGCAAGGTGCCTGGCTTGTGAATTGGGTTGCTTGGCAGAAAAAATTGAAATGCAGAGATATAGAATGGGTGATACTTGACTTGACAACAATACATATGAAAGGTATCTGGGAGTCTTAGTAGACCACAAATGAACATAAGTCAGCAATGTAATGGGGCAGATAAGAAAATCAATGTGATTCTGTGGCTTATTGTGGCTTATTCTGCACTGGTCAGACCTCACCTGGAATACTGTGTCCCATTCTGGACACGGCAATTCAAAAAGGATATTGATAAGCTGGAATGGATCCAAAGAAGGACAGCCAAAATGGTAAAAGGTCTGAAATCCTTGCCCTATGAGGAGAGACTTAGGGAGATGAATATGTTTGTCTAGAGAAGAGCAGGTTAAATGGTGACATGATAGCCATGTTCAAATATCTGAAAGGATGTCAAGTTGAAGAGGGAGCAAACTTGTTTTCTGCTGTTCTAGAGACTACTAGGACAAGGAGTAATTCAGGAAAAGATATCCCACCTAAACTTTAAGAAGAATTTCCTGACAGTAAGTTACTGTCTTACTGTCTTACTGTCAGGAAGTCAGGAAATCTCCTTCTTTGGAGATTTTTAAACAGAGGCTGAATAAGCATCTGTCAGGAATGCTTTGTGTATTCCTGCATGGGAGGGGGTTGAACTTGATGGCCCTTGTGGTATCTTCCAACTCTATGATTCTATGATTTTTAAAAAACTTATCAATCAGTAAGTCAGTTTCCAGATACAATAGGATTTGAATTTAATAGCAAAGGCTCATTCCGCACATGCAGAATAATGCACTTTCAAACGGCTTTCAATGCTCTTTGAAGCTGTGCGGAATGGCAAAATCCACTTGCAAACAGTTGTGAAAGTGGTTTGAAAATGCATTATTTTGCGCGTGCGGAAGGGGTCAAAGATTCCTAATAAGACAAAATGATGAAGTTGGGCTGGGACTGTGGATTGGGGCAGGCGGGGCGGGGGACACGACAATGCATGCAAACATATCTATTTAAGGCAACATGACAATCTGGAATGATTTATCACTATAAAGGTGACCTCTTGAGCTGAACCATTACACTGCAGCTTTGGTCCTTCTACAGTGATATCTCCTGACAAACTCTGTTTTCCATATTTTGTGAAATGATCGAATTGTGGGGGTCTTCCTATGGGCTCAGGTAGACCATTCCACAATGTAGGAATCACCAAAGAGAATTTGTGTGAATGAGCAGTTGCTCATTTCACCTATTTGCTGGGTGGAACTTACAGACGGTTTGCTTAGATGAGCAGAGCTGTCACACTGGAATGTAGGAAGAGAGATGGTTGTGCAAGTATGTGGATCCAATGAAATGGATGCCATCAGCAAATTGATAATACTCTATTCTAAAACCATAAATGATTTATCATAAGGGCTTTTAATGGATATTGAATAGTATTGGGTACAAAACTGAGTCTTGTGGAAGCCCCCAAGGCAGGTCCCACATTGCTCCCAACAGCAGCCTTCTCAGTTCTGCCCCCAAGGAATGAAATGATCCAATCCAAAGCATATCCTTTAATGCATACTTGTACATTCAAATGTTTCAACAAGATGGAATGGTCCACTGTATCAAAGGCTACTCATCTAGTACAAGTAGCAGAGAAGCACTGTCTTTGTCTGCATTTAGACAAATGCTTAGTCGCCATCTGAAATTGGTGCTATTTAGTCTTATGTATTTTATTACTGTTACTGTTTGTTATTTCTATATTGTTGAAACGTATCGTTTATCTTGTTAGCCACTCTGAGCCCTTCGGGGATAGGGTGGGGTACAAATATAATTGAAATGAAAAAAAATCATCCCCTAGGACGATCAGCATCATTTCTGTCCCAAAGCCCTGCCTGAAACCAGAGTGACAGGGGTCTAGAGTAAATGATTTATCCAGATAGGCTTTCAAAAAATTCCGGAAGTGCACATAGAGAACAAGTGAACTGGTTTTCCTGAGCAAACCCTGCTGAAGTCAAGAGGAAGTGTGTAACATTATGGCAATGCTCTTTAGTTCCCAGGGTTATCTAGTAGGTTACTTCATTTTCTCCAGATAGCCTAAATAGGGAATTACATACTCCCATCGAAGCTCCTCTCACCAGCATGGCCAATTGGCCATGCTGACAGAGGCTGATGGGAATTGTAGTTCCTGAACATCTGGAGAGCCGCAGGTTCCCTACCCCTGCACTAGGGATTTGCATTCAAATATTAACCAATCAAACCTTAATGTAACATACCCTGCTTTAATATATTATTAATAAACTGTACTATTTGGATACCTTAGGCTCTAACTGGTATTCCAACATGTGGCTGGCAGACTTCCAGAAAGTTAGTAGGCGGAGAGACTCAGCACCCATGCAACTGACAAAGATGTTTGCCGCTCAACAGAATGATCTTCTCACCAAGGAAAACTGCAGGAGCTTAGATGAGACAGTGGCTTTTGACTTAGTATATGTTAGCTTCCTAGGGCCAGGGAGCACCATAGATAGGTTTGGGATGCAGCAGTCTTCTCCCTCAACCAGTTCTAAATCCATTTTGTGCAATCCACAATTAGCAAACAGTCCATAAATGAATTCTATCCATGCCCTCAGTGCACTTCTGTCACCAGTCCCGTTCCATCTTTTGAGGATAGCATTTACTCACCCTGCCCCAGACAAAGTCCTGGTTGCTGGAAGATTGCTACAAATAGAAGCCTGACAATACCCCAAAGGACAAAGCCAGTCAAATAAGTTAGAAACTTGCTGGAGGAATGCGCAGACCTGAAGACTAACAGTTTGTATCCTAGCAACCAGCACATAGCAACCTGCTCAGACAACATAGTGACTCCCGACAATTGGAAGAGGAGGTTCGCATTTGTAGATGGTGTGGAGACCTTGGAAGACATGAAGTGGCCCTTATCATACCAGATCTTTAAAATGTAACCTCCCCAGGTAGTGTGCATTGGGATTCTCAACAGCAACTCTCAGAACTTGGGGGTGGGGCAGAGAGAAGGTTGTGTGCAGTCGTCTTGTCAAATCTGAATAGATTCCACACTGACATTGTGTTCTTTTCCTTTAAGGATACATGCCTCAACTAATTCTTCATTTCACGTCCTCACACTGTCTGAACAAGGGAAAATGGAACAAGTGAAAGTTCTCAGGAATTGCTACATTCGGAAAGCTGCTTTGAGTGGAAAGAAGTGAACACATGCAGGTGATGTGCTTTCCACAGGTCTGCGGTCACAACTGCACAATGATTTTGAAGTTTGGAATTTGTTCTCTGATACAGAATCTAACAATTTAATCTAGTACCCCCTACAAGTTTTAGCCTTTGTGTTTTGTCATAGATATAGGAATCTTACCCAAAAAGATTGTGGAGAATGTTTCTGCACACCAGAAACAGAGCTGGCTTAATCTCTTGGTTAAACGTGCCAAAAAGGGAGTCCAGGGACCCCAAAAAGAATAGCCTTGGATTGGGATGATAAACAAAGAGTAACGCAATAATATAGCCTTTTTTACTAGATTAGAAACCGTCTAACTGATATAAATGAGTATTATGTGTTGTGGCCTAGGTGCAGAAGTGTGAGAATGGCAAGAATGTCCAACTTAAACAAAAGAAAAGATACCGTTCAAAGAGGGGCTGTTTTGACTGAGGACGAACATATGTTCAAATGTATGAGAAACATGTATTTACATGTAGGTTTTGTTGAGGTAAAAAGTAGCAATAATGAACTGACAGATCTACTGTGCAATCCAAAGTTGGGGGGACAGGGCTGAAGCCAGATTGGAAATGGTGGCATCGGTGTCCATTCCACCAGCACCACACAAAGTGGCACAGACATCAGTGCCAAGGGACATAACATTGGTGGCTGACCACCACCACCCCTAAATTCAGAAGCTGAGCTCTTCTGGCAGCCGGCTACTGCTACAAATGCCTCACTGGTATAGAAGGGGGCATTCTGCAAGCACTCCCCATATACTTTCAGGCTGGCTGACAATGGCCCCTTCCAACAGTACAGACTTATATCACCATAAATGGTGGTGTAGGTCACTTTTTGTTATGGACTTTTTGTGTGTGGGGTGGGGGGAAGGAGTTTCTCATCCCCCAGCATTCTCATTACCGATTGCCTCTTTGGAGGCAGTGCAGCTCTGCCCCCCCCCCCTTTGGATTGGGCTGCTAATATATTTGAAGAAGATATTCAAGTATAGCGAACTTTGTATGGTGTTTGAAGATATAAGAAATAATTAGCCAGGAATGTACACCCTTATCGAGAAGGCCTGCTAGCTTTCATTAGGATATAATTAAAAAACCTATAAATATGCGAAGCTGAACTGATTTGATTGGGAGCTATTCCTTAGAAGGGGCTTCTTGTTTATGACTTCCTTATCTTTGGGTGGGATCCTTTTATAAAAATGTAGTTGCTTCCTTTAATTATCTGTGTAGCAATAATGGATGGTACAATTTTCTTTTTGAGTTAGTGTTAAAGACAAAAAATAGCAATGCTTCAATAAGTGATAAAATAGAAGCAAATGTTCTGTAATAGTATTACATGTATGTTATATCCATAATAAATAAATAATGAACCAGAAACAATGGTTTCTGGGAACAAGGGGGCAGAAGCAAACCAGACAGGTTTGTATCTACTTTCATTTTTGAAGTGGGGAATCGACCAATGTTGAGGTGTACCTCTTCAGGAATTAAAAGATCTGATATAGAAAAGCTTAGGGTCTCTTAAGTGCATGCTTATGTCTGAACCAGGCCTTACCAAAGTAGTCCAGAACAGTCTGTCATGCCCCCACAGAGCCTTTGTTTATTTCCCCTTTAGTTTCCCCACAGTTAGTATGGGTTTAGCTATGTTTTGTACAGTATTCAGTGGGAGGGAACCGAATTTAGTTCTGTCCCTTTAAGAAGCCCTAGGGCTGGTGTTCTACGGCAGTTATTACCCAGCAACCTGTCTGATTTGGCAGTTGGGGGCCAACGGAAGCTGGGTGACAGCAGCAGTTAGGTGCCAACGGAAGCTGGGTGACAGCAACAAGTTAGACAGTCAAAGATGTTATAGATTCACAGTATTTAAGTTAAACAGTTATAGATGTTATAGTCTCACAGTATTTACAATAAATTCCAGATTCCAGAAAGTTTCTGCAACAAAGTAACCTTTATTTAGTTAGACCCGGGAGGAGTCAGGGTCTGTCAACATTGTTACAATTAAAGCTTTAAGTATTGAACTGTTAACTGAGTCAGTGAGTCTTACATTCTGCTTTGGCCGGGTGCAGGCACCTAAATAACCACCTGGGGAGCAGAACACAGTCTGCAGAACAACTGCTTGTAAAATCTCAGCAACCAGAATGGAACTGAACAGCATTTGCAGTAAGTCACAACCATGAGATCCAGGGATATAATTTCTGGGGTCTCTTTAACAACAATGTTGTTGTGAGTTAACCATAGTAAGAATAACAATGTTATAAGCTGCTCTTGATCCTAACTGAGGGCGAAAGTGGGGTATAAATTTAATAAATCCTCCATAACATGTAACAAAATATGTATAAGTTATACAGCTGTTCACTCACGTTATACAATTTGGCACAGACTCTGTGCAATGACCTTTTGACATGGAGCATATGGAGCACTGAATAAACCATGAAGATTTTAATCCACAGTAGATCTATGTAAAGAGGAAAGGCAGCCTGGTACAGCTCCATCTTATCAGATCTCAAGAAGCTAAGCAGGGTTGGTACTTAGAAGGGAGATCCTCAAGGATGACTCTGCAGAGGGAGGCAATGACAAATTACCTCTGCTTCTCACTTGCCTTGAAAGTCCCTTGCTGGAATTGCCATAAGTCAGCTGCAACTTGACGGCACTTCACACCCAGGTCCATTCATACCATACATCAACTCAGATTAATCTTTATGTAAGTCCTTCAGTACTGAACAATTACCATTCCATAAGTTTATAATGACACCATGTGGTAGTTTCAAGGTAAGGCCCCAGGAAAAAAGGACTCCATAGCCCAATTTGAGCTCTTTTCCACTCACAGTATTTCCACTGAGTCTGGTCCTTTACAACTGCAGGCTCTGTTTTTTGCAGACATGCCTCAGTGCCTCTCACAACAGCTTTGAAGATTTTGTTGTGTTTCCCCATTTTTTCCAGCTCCTTTTTCTGCAAACTGTTTTCTAGTCAAGTTGGAATCGGCGATATCCCCACTGCCGATTAATCCAGGCATACTCACCCGAAATATCCAGGTTTCACAATGAACTCCCCACAGCTGAACCGCTGAACACAGACTCATCCCTGTTCTGACACTTCCCGCCCCCCCCCCACTCATGTGTTTTTCCCGAACCTGCTTGAATGTGAACCTTTTTTTAAAAGTATGTCTCCAATCCAGATTGGTGGGGAGGTTCAGGGGTCTAATGTGGTTTCAAATTTCCCACCATAGAGAGTGATGCAAATGCCTTCCAGCAAAGCCTTTTTTTTGTTTCACGCCAGCTGAGTCTATCATTGTAATGTGTGCACGAGAGAACATTACTCACTTAAACATGTGCATGAAAGAACATTACTCACTTCAACGTTAGCAGGTTTATTTCGCGCAAAAAAAAGTTCCTGCCCCAACACGGCACGACAGCCAATCAGGACGAGGAAGGAAGAGCCACTGAGCAGATCACGCGTTTGATCACACAGTAGTGGGGATTGCTGCACTGTTTGAAAGTGTGATTGAGATGGATGTCCTCATCACATACATGCCACGGTGGGGAGGGTGAAACCTCAATGAAAAGGTGCTGTTCCTTTTGAAACCTGGTTGTATCTGTACTTAATTTTCAGTGGGGATTCAATCATCACTTCATTGGTAGTGTACAATGTCTCAGTTTGGGTCTTTTTTATACTGCCCATTATACAGGAAAATCTTCATGTTACCATCGCATCTCCAAACCCTGCCTTGCCCGCTTCTTTGGGCCTCTCTGTTCCTCCTCTCCCATTTCCTCAGTGATGTAAACAAAAAAAAGTGTTTTAAAATGTTTTTTAAAACATTGGCCATTTATGCAAGTGCAGTCTCTTTCACTTTGAGCGTACGTTCCCTTCAGGTTTTATTCTAAATTACACACTTTCCCCCCTCTTCAGCACTCACCCTGCTGTCAGATCTGAGAATCCCCACAGTTTCCAAGTGCTTCATAAACATGACTTTCCCCCTCCCATTGTAGAGAAAACCCATGCATTATAGTTTCCACTGGTTTTCTTGCTTTTTCCACCTTTTCCCACCCCGCAACATCAGTTCCTCCCACTCCACTGACCCTCTCATGCCTCCTCCATATATATATAAAACCATATGATGGTGTGGTGAACTCAGTGAAATTGACAAGGTTCAGGAGGAACGTTTTAAACCAGACGGTCCCAGAAAGAGGAGGAGAGGATGGGACACATTTTATGCAGGACACAAGGGAAGATCTCTGCTAGCCACCCCTACACACACACCATGCCATTACCCCCTCATGATTGGAAGACTTCAAAGGGCGCCTGCAGGAGATTCTGAACATGTGTATGTGACTGACTGCACATATGAATAAGGTCTGGACATGCAGTCAAGGAGTGCAAGGAAAAAGCATCCTAAGACCTGGACAGCACTCTGATTGGATAAGCTGACTTGTGCTCTGACTGGTGGAACAACCAGATAACAGAGGGAGGATATATCTCTGAGAGGGAAAAAGATTGAACACTTTTGGATTTGGATTCCTGCATGTTAACATCAAGTCCCTTAGCTATGTGTGAAAATTGACCCTGAGAGGATTTCAACCAGAGAGTGAATCTGATTTGACATACGGTTTGTAGCAGTGAATGCTGAGAGCATAAATACACAGACAAAAAAAAAACCCTGGAAATTTATTATTCGTCAAGGCAGAGGTAGAACAGTTGAGAGATACTTTCCGCAATTACTATAAATAAAGGGTGAGGGAAAGATATCTTCTGGAAGATAGAAAATAATTCCTAAACCAGTTAGGAAGGGAATTATACTCAAAGGAGGACTCCCTGTGGTGTATTAGTGATCTGCTTAAGTTACCTCATAAGGGAGATTTCTGTAGAATGGGTGTCTAAAAGCAATCACAGTATGATCTATCCATCCAGTCATCTGTGCTCTGAGTTTAGACTCTGATGTTGTTGCATATGTAGTTTACTGTATATGCACAATTATTAACACCCCCCGCCACGCACACACCAAATTTTGCTTGCAGAGGGTATGGATTGGGAATTTTTGTAGGCAGGGTCACAGTAACACTACTGCAAAATATCACCAACTACTGTGTACCATGGGTCAGAGGAGTGTTTTGAATGCAACTGTTTATTTATTCCAAGATTTGCTTCAAAGCAGTCATATATTCCATATACAGGGAGAGTATATACACAATACTCTTGTAGGGGCAGCCAATTATTTGTTTCCTTTGCATTCCTGGTGATTCTTGGACGTGCATGTTCATTGTCAACCCACCTGAGAATTTTTGTATCCCAACTCTCTAACCACTAGGCAAGAAAAAGAGATT
The DNA here is from genome assembly GCF_021028975.2 of Sphaerodactylus townsendi. Classification (NCBI taxonomy): domain Eukaryota; kingdom Metazoa; phylum Chordata; class Lepidosauria; order Squamata; family Sphaerodactylidae; genus Sphaerodactylus; species Sphaerodactylus townsendi. The sequence continues at coordinate 72,872,003 of NC_059426.1, read as the reverse complement.
TCCTCCCAGAGAGAGACAGGAAGTTGTGAGTGGGGAATTTGGAAAACATAACTTTAACTGTGCAACTAAATGGTCACGGGCACCGTTTTATGTGCTTTCATTTTCTCTTCCTTGGAATCAATTGTTGCCATGAAGGGTTAGAGCAGGGGTGGGCAATTATTTTTTCCATGGGGCCGCATAAGAAACAGAAAATATTGGGGAGGGCCGGGCCAAAAGGCAGGGGGGCAAGGCACTTTTAAAAGCCCCGCAGAAGCCAGCAGCCAAGGCAACCAGCTTCTGCGGGGCTTTCAAAGGCGCCTCGCTCCCCAGCAAGGCAGGGGGGGCCAGTCAGGGTCATCCGGCGGGCCGGATGTGGCCCGCAGGCCGTATAATGCCCAGGTCTGGGTTAGAGGAACTTTTCTCACATAATCTGGTGACTATTAATACAGATCACAGTCACAGCTGAACACCTACAGATTTGGGTAAGCATGCCTATTTGCTTGTTATGGATTTTTTGGGCTGTGGTCTGGTAGATCTTGTTCCTAACATTTCGCCTGAATCTGTGCCTGCCATCCTCAGAGGTGTATCACAGGGAAAAGTCTGTTACATACTGTGTAAGGCTTATCTCTGTGATGCACCTCTGAATATGCCAGCCACAGATGCAGGCAAAATGTAAGAAACAAGATCTACCAGACCATGGCCACAGAGCTCGGAAAATCCACAACAAACAGTTGAATCTGGCCATGAAACCCTTCAACAATACATGCCTACTTGGTTTGCTGGTGCCTGTGTGGGGGTCAGGAAGGTGCCACAAGGAGAGAGCAAAACTGCCCTCTCTCTCCTCTGCCAATAGCAGAGACAGGTGATTCCAACAATTCCTCTTCAAGGGCCACCTGACCAGGATGATGAATTAATTTTCGGGTCATGTGACCAACATGGATGAACAGGGTGAACAAGGAAAATATTCACAGTTCTTGCACCATAGGTCTTTGGAGCAGACAAAACTAGTAATGCTAAGAGTAAATGACACATGAAACAGTCACTCGCTAGGCAAATATTGCAACTCAATCACAGTAAAATTATAAACAAAAACAGAAGCTATCAAGATAAAAATATTTTAATGTCCTTTGAATTTGCAGTTTTTTAAGCCTTTAATATTTAAATCAGTTATAAGAGGCTTCCACTTGCCACTCCATCAGAGTGAAGAATGATCAGTTAAGCCTGAACACAAAAAGGTTATTCTGGAGTTCATTTTATAGTCTGTAAGATACTACCAGATTCCTGTTGTAACAAGGATTCCCATTTGAAATAATCTGAAAACATTATTGACATTTATTTATGAAAATATCAGCAGCGCTTTCTGGTAAACGAAAGATGTGTGAATTCTTCCATAGACTACGATGTATTCACCACAAAACAAATAAAAAACTCTATTCTGAATCCAGGAGCTTTCAATAACCATAGTTAACTTCCCAGATATTCCATACTTAAGCAAGGATATTGAATCAGTAATGGTTGGGTAACTTTAGGTATTCATTGATGAAGCAGACTGTAGATCCTTTCCAACCTGGTTTCAGGCCTAGGCATAAGCCTGAAACAGCCTTGGTCACCCTGGAGATCTGCACCAAGAGATGGACAGAGAGAGAGTTACTCTGTTAGTTCCCTTGAACCTCTCAATGGATTTGATAAAACTGATCACAGTATCCTTCTGGACTGGGAGGCATCATTTTGTGACGGTTTCAGTCCTATTTGAAGGGTAATTTCAAAAGATGGTGTTCCACCTTGTCCCCTATATTCTTCAGCGTTTACATGAAACCTCTGAGTGAGGTCATCTGTAAATATAGGCAGAGTTGTCCCCAATATATAGACGACACTCAGCTTTATCTTATACTTCTAGCGCAGGGGTAGGGAACCTGCGGCTCTCCAGATGTTCAGGAACTACAATTCCCATCAGCCTCTGTCAGCATGGTCAATTGGCCATGCTGGTAGGGGCTGATGGGAATTGTAGTTCCTGAACATCTGGAGAGCCGCAGGTTCCCTACCCCTGTTCTAGCAGATCACAGGGAAGCTATAGAAACCCTGAACCAATGCATGGAAGCAGCTCTGGAATGGATATGAGCTAATAAACTGAAGCTTAACCCAAGAAGACAGAAGTGCTACTGATAAGCAGGAGCTCTGACCTGGGATTTACACTGCACCCATTTTGGATGAATGTACACTCCCTTTGATGAAATAAATCAGGGCACATGTGAATCCAGGTTTGTTAGCTGCTCTGATGGCCCTGAAGAAGGCAGAAATGCAGGATACAAACTTTGTAAATAAATATTTTATTGGAGCCAGGATTTCATCTGTGGATACAATTCTCTATCCTCTACTAGAATGACTTCCATAAACACAAGATTCTCATTAGGTTATACTTTTTGGGGATAGAAGCCTCTTTCTATGGTATAATATTAAACTGTCTTAGGATCAAGCAACATAACACTTCAGTTAAAATAAACAATAAATTAAAAGCAGAATTTTTAAATAAACCAGAATATCCCACCCTGTTTTTTTATCTGAACAATCCTGTAATAGCCAGAAGGTGTTGCTGAAGTGCACCCTTGGTCAAAATCCAAATTGCCTGCAGATTGTCTCAGTGACATTCCTCTTCAGGAAAAAAATTATTAAACTTTACTACAGGGAAGAAAAATGGACTGCTCTGACTACTCTCCATTGGGAGAATGTACAAGAATAGGACTCAGCAAGAAACATTTTCAGACAGGTCAGAACTCCAACATATAAGGTTCTACAAATCACATCCGGAATGAGAATGCTACACAAGATCAGTGTGGAGCTTCAAAGAGACACTCCAAGTCCGGTTGTTGCAGTCTTTGCTCTCTGTTCTTGTTCTTGGAGAACTCTCTCAGCATCTCCATGACTTCATTTTGAAAGACCTCTGGAACCGGCTTTGCTTCTTTGGGGAGAAAAAAACAAAATGAAGAACAGCATTAATAATGCTGTTGCACCTGTCTGAAGGTCATCTACACATCCAGTACATTTTCTCCCCACCCACTTAGTCTACTCATACAAAAAAATTTAATGCCAAGAGGGCAAACAGCAACAGAAAAAGAATGTCATATTTTATCAACTCTAACTAACTGCAATAATTGAAATGACATAAAAACTATGGAGTTTCTTAACAATTTTATAATATCATCATAGCTTATACAGCAGTTGTGCAACCCATTTTTACAAATGCTGATGGAGGGGAATGTCCCACTGACTTCAGATTACATTACAATTATACACTTCTTTTACTTGGAAAAACACACCAATTTTCTGAGTAATCACATCAAATTTTACACTTTATTCATCCTAAGCCAGACGAAGACTAATGCTGCGCATCTAATCATCTAAGCACAGAAATTTCCCCATATTCCTCTCCACTCTTGTAGCCCCTTTTGACCCTGGAAAAATCATGGGGTGTTGAGATTCACATGGAGGTCGACCGGGGGGTGGGGGTGGGGAAAGCGCTTGCAGAAGACAAAGGAGAAGCAAATTCACACTTTGTCCTTCCTCAATCCAGCCTTCTCCTCCATATAGTTCTCCTTCCATTAACTTCTAAGTATTCTTGAGTGCATGTAAAGCATGTTCTTCTTTGTTCCACCATCCCAAGTTAAAATTCTGTCTTCCGTGTTGCCAGTGACTTCTGGAACATTGTTAAAGGCTGCCTCAAATACAAAGGGCAGGCTTTCCCAATTACTTCAGCTCATCTTATGTGCAAGCGAGTGTGAGGAAGCGATCTGAAGCATGGTGAGGATCACAGGCTGCTTTCATAAACAGGAAAAATTGTTTACAGATTAAGCTACAGCACAGACAAGGAAAATAGCTATCAATGCCTGCTGGTTATAAATCTAATTAAAAAAACCCAGAAACATAACACAACGCTGAACTTAACAATACCAAACTGTTACCTCCTACATTCTTGCCTGGACTTCTGTGGAGCAAATGTACATCCAGACCCCCACCTGCTCCCTACAGGGAAATTCAGATCCCAGTATTTGGACAAAAAAATAATGGTTTCAACTTTTAATCCTTCCTGCCTTTTGTTGGTGGGAAACCCCTTCCAATCCAGAGTTAGGGATCTTTCCCCATATGGTGATGTGAACCACAATCTCCACCAATCAACCCAAGGTTCATGTCCCAAACATCTCACTATCCAAATCATGTTTTACCACAGCTATCCATCTTGCCTTCCCAGTCAAGCAGGCAAATGGGTTTCATCCCGTAGAAATGCACCTTCTGCTCCCTAGCCTCTTTGCACATTTTATGACTCTCTTCCCTAGTAAAATAAATGCCTCTCAGGATCCTCCATTATATGCTTCAAAGCACTCTGCATCTCCAAACCCTAATACCTGCAACCCTAGGTCAAAAAAAGCTATTTGAATGATCAGAAATGTAGGAAAATTCTATATTCATGTAAAGAAATAGGATACTGCCTAATTATTAGCATGCTGGGATATCATTCAAGTAACCCAGTCTCAAATCCTCACTTTTACCATGAGGCCTGAGGGTGATCTTGGGCCAGACACCCTCTCAGCCTAACCTATTTGTTATTAATAAAATTAGGAAGTATGCCTGCCACTTTGAGTTCTTTTGAGGACGAATGTAATAAGGAATAAAAATATGAAGCTTTAGTTCTGCCAATACATGAAGCAGGATTTCAAATGGCCAGCATTGACTTTCTAAACACTTTAGGACATTACACATTATCTGGGGAGGCTTTTTCTCTCCCAGCCTCTGGTTCAAAAGTAATACACTAAGCAATTACCTTTCATAGATCGGGAAACTAGATCTCTTCACAAGAGAATCACCTGTGCAGGGTTTGCGTTTTCGCATCATCAAAAAAATCATTTCTAAGGAATGGGAGACGAACCTAAAAATGGTGGCCCACCCCAAAACGTCTTTGTGTTACCTGTTATCCAGTAGTAAATATCCCAGTCATTACTAGGCTCATTAATCAGGCGATCATAAAGGTCCAGTTGTCGCTCGTTCATTCTTTTCAGGTTTTCTTTGGCAAAGAAACTGAGAGAAACAATAAGATAAAATGAGAGAACTGAGAGAAACAATAAGATAACAATAAGATGCCAGCCACAGATGCAGGCGAAACGTCAGGAGAGAATGCTTCTAGAACACGGCCATAAAGCCCGGAAACCACACAGCACCCAAGTGATTCCGGCCGTGAAAGCCTTCGACAATACATTAAGCTAAAATCACAACAATGGCTTTTTCTGCAAAACAGGAACGGACAGGGAACTAGGGATGCCAAATCAGTGCAAGACAGACCCACATCAACCCAGACCAGCAAAGAGATGTTGGGACAGGTAATTCTCCCACTTCTGTCTGTCAGTGGAGTAGTCAGAGGCTCACCTGAGCAGAAGACAGTTTTCCAACATGCCCCTCTTGCGACTCTCATACAAGAGCCTGGCACGCTTGGTTGCCACCGGCTCATGGGGCCTAGCCTGCCAGGGCGGCAGTGGAATCTCCAGCAGGTCCCGGCCAGAATCCGGTGGCGAATCCCCGCGATAGCCGCACCTCAACCCGGGAAGGGAAAAGAGAGGGCGAGTCAAGAAGCGCTAGGGAAGAAGGGCAAAGAGAGAATGTCAATCAGCCAGAGGCCGAGTCAGAGCCATGATCCATTCACAGCGCAGTACTGCCAGTTGTCTGAGGCTGATTCCGCACAGCATAATTATAACAAGTTGCAATCATTATAAATATGCTGTGCGGAATCCACTTGACCTTCAGTATCTGCCTTGGGGACGGGGCGTGACTGTGGCTTAGGCCACTTGCTAGATATGCAGAAGGTCCCGACGGGTGTCTTGGGAAAGAAGTCTGCAGAGGAGCCTCCAGGAGGAGGCGGGGGGGGGGGGCAGACGGCCGCAAGATAGGGGGACTGCCATCTTCAGATTCAGTCTGCAGACTTCTTTCCCAAGACACCCGTCGGGACCTTCTGCACATCCAGCAAGTGGCCTAAGCCACAGTCACGCCCCGTTCCCAAGGCCTCCCTTCCCCCAGAAAAACCCGCCTCAACAACTGGCAGCGGATCCGTGCACTTTCCCCGCTTCCCTCCACTCACTCGAACGATCAGCGCTGCCATTCTGGCTCACCGGCGGCCATGCTATGCAGTTCTCCTCCTCCAACGCGAGACTCTATGGTCGGTGTTTCTCCGCAACGGCGTTCGTTCCGCAGTCGGATGGCGCCTTCCTTCCTCCGTGCGCACGCGCACTGCCTCTGAGCTTGTTCTGATGCGGCTTTTTTTCGTTGAGCGCGAGGCAGTGCCTCTAGGCCGGAAGGGGCGTGTATTACAGAAAAGGAAGAGGCGGGGCGAAGGGAGGAGGCGCTCGCTGTGGCGGAGAGAGAGGTTCGCGCGCGTTTTGGGCCTGTGTGGGATTGCGGGCCTTGCGCGGTGTAACAGGGCCAGGGAGGCGCTGACTTGTCTTGGCCAGAGCGAGCGAGCGTGGGGTGGAGGGGGTGGTGCTCTTCATTCCCAGTGCGAGGAGGAGGTGACGGCGGTCGCGAGATAACGCAAGTATGGCGGCCAGAGGAGGGGGCAGTCCCCCTATCTTGCGGCCGTTCCCCCCTCCTTCTGGACGCTCCGTCTTCAGATTCGTGCTGAGGGAGGGGGCGGAATTGCCTTTCGGCCGAGGCTCGCCTTAACGGGTTTGCTTGCAGGCAGGCGGCGGGGGGTGGGCCTGAGCTCTCGGCGGCTTTTAAGTAGCCCCACTAACTGGCTTCTCTCTCTTTACTCTAGTCTTCTAGTGCGACTCTTTCTCCCCAGTTCTCTCAGTGCCGCTCCTGAAAATATGTCGGAAGGAGTGGACCTCATAGATATCTACGCCGACGAAGAGTTCAATCAGGTGAGAGAAAGGAGCGTTGCACTCACCGCTAAGAGGGTGGGGTTTGGTTACTTTTATGGCAGGTAGAAATAAAAACTTTTCCCAGGAAAAGATGCTTGGCCCGTTCTGAAATCTCTTGTGGCAGTTCTTAAGAATGATTTAGTGACCATACTGTAGAGTTCAGAACAGGTTAGGAGTGTGTGTCAAGCTTCATCTGTGCCATGAATTCACCGTGGGACCTTAGGCAAGTCATTGTCTCTCCCCTTCAGTTTTTCCATCTTTGATAGGTAATGTTAACTTTGCTTTTCTTGTAGAGTTTATAGTAAGATAAGAGGTGCTATATAAAGCAAAAGTGAATGGTGCTAAATCACTGTAACAGTTAACTATTCACATTTCTTGATTGGTAAGAATAAATTCTGGGCAACTTGGCATAAGAATTTTTTATTGAAGGAATTTTGACACTTGTTATTTTGGGATTAAAAATGAGTAATGAAGTATGTTGGATGGCTGTTGTGTAGATGTTTATCGTGCTCTTGTTAATGGAAGAGAAGTGTTCCTGAAACTGGTGGCCTGGGACTTAACTGAGGATGCTGACTATAAATGGAGTGCAAGATGATCTAGTGATCAAGCCATGATGTTTGCCACAGTAGCTTCCAGTTAAGAAGATACAAGTTATTGAGTGTTCTGTGTCCATACTACTACAATAACAAAGCTAAAAGAACATTAATGGTAGACACTGACATATAATTAATCATGCAGATATACTCAGATCATTCTCTTAGTAAATATAGAAGAGAAGAACTGATCTATGCTTTATTGATGGGCTTATACTACTGATATCTTCTCCCAGAAAGTGACTGGTTAGGTGTTGTAGGTATAACATACAGCAGCCTTATCTACCTTGCAGCATTCATCTCTGGTACCCTAGGGCAATAGACAGAAGTGTAACGATGCAAATTCAAATCTTGTAGTGAATTATTTTCCCCTCTTAGTTCTAATTCCTGTCTATACCTAATATTTCTCATGTATGTGTTTATGATTGAGATAAGGTGAATGCTATTGAAAAAGGTCAAGCAGTGTCTAATATGTTGCTTCAGAAAAGCATGTATAGTTTTGTTTTGCTTTTTTTGTCAAATCACACCTGACTTACAGCGATCCCTGGTGGGGTTTTGAAGGCAAGATCCATTCAGAGGTGGTTTGCCTCTGTGTCACTACCCTGGTATCCTTGGAGGTCTCCCACCCGGATACTTGCCAACGTTCACTCTGCTGAGCTTCTGAGACCTGATGAGATCAAGCTAACCTAGTCTTTCCAGGTCAGACATGTTTTATTAGCAACACCCTTTGAGAGGTACTTGTTGTCACTTCCCCTACCCAAAGTTAGATTCTTATAAACTTGCATAGTTATAATTTTCAATATTATGGAGGCAGTAGTCAAGAACAACTTATTAGGGAATGAAACTGGAATCAAATTTGTATGTAGAATTGCTCAGTAATCCCAGACCTATGTCAGCAAAAATGTGTAATACAATTTGTAGTCTTTTGCTACATTGTATTAAATGGTAGAGTTTGTTTTGCATAAGTCTCAGTCATTTATTTTTATTTTATTAAATTTATTTTCTGACCAGAGTCAGGCTCTGGACAGCATACGTACATATTTAAAAACATTACATTTACAATAAAGTCATAAAGCTAGCAATAACATCTAATCTTAAAACCCAAAAGATGGTGAACAAACAGCGGCACAATCCTGTGGTAAACGTTCTCCCCACCTTGATTCAGTCCATTTTCTAAGAACTGTCCAAGTATGGGGGGAAAGTAGGAAGTGGAACGATTCAGAATTTAATATGCATGTTGGTAGTTAGGAGGTTTGCAGATGGAATCGGACAAGTGGGTGTCTTTAACCAAAAGCTTGGTGGAACATCTCATTTTCAGCTCTTGACATTTATGATTAAATTTTCCCAAGCAGCAGGATATGGAAGACCTCTGGATGACATATGAGAGCTTTTGTCTGTCAGAATAGTCAGTATTTGGCTATAATTCAAATATTGGGTTGCAAAACTGCTCTTTATATTAGTAGGCTAGCCTACCTTTGCTAGCCACTTTCATCCTGGCCACATTATCTAGACTCTAAGAGTAATCACACTAGTGCTCTATTGGTTAATTGCCAAGGGATAGCTATGTTCATCTGTTTTTAACAAAATAAAATCTAAGAAGTGAGCTGACACTGATGAAAGTTCATATTGAAATAAAAAGTTTGTCTGTGAACGAAGGCGCTAGTGAACTTTTGTTTTATATCCCTAACATGGTTTTCTGATGTAAGTTACACCCCAAGCTGCTTTTTGCCCTATGGGGGAATGCAGGTACCTGTATGATTAACCCAAAGCCACTATGTGTCACTACCCCAGTCTATGACATGGGCCCACAGTGACTATTAACACTTCCTATAGGTACTGGGAGCTCTGTTCATGCCTTGTCTCTGCATGTAGTGGGTTGTGTGTCTTCTCTTTATCCTTCATGATAACTTCTTGATTAAGAACTGTATACAGAAAGGCTGTTTCCGCACGGGCGGAATATGGCGGCCTGGCGACGGCAAAAACGCCGTCCCCAGGCCGCCATTCGCACAGGGGGCGCAGCTGCATCGCAGCCGCGCCGCCCTCGCGCTGCCCGCCCGTCCCCACACCGGCATTTTCCCAGAGCGCTAGGAAGCGCTCTTGTTGGGGGAAATGCCGCTTCCCGGCGCTCCCCCCCCCCCTCGCTTCCCTTACCTGCTCTCTGGCGTGTCGCCGGGGCCTGGGGACATGCCCCTCTGCTCTGCGACCCGGAAGCAGGCACGCAGGCCAGGGGAGGCGTGTCCCCAGGCCCCGGCGACGTGCTGGAGGGCCGGAGAGCAGGTAAGGCGACGGCGCCCAGCGGCGCCATCTCCCTGGTTTGTTCTGGGACCGTCCGTGCGGACGGTCCCAGCGTCGTCGGGTCGGCGTGAGATGCGCCGACCTAGCCGTTTCCGCCTCCGTGCGGAAATGGCCAGAGGTGCTTATTCTTCTGGCCTGGATGGAGCTGCAGAGTTGAATTGAGATTGACTGCTTGAGATTGTGAAAATACACATGTAGTGAAGCTGAACAAATTGCATGCGTGGTGGGAATGTTGTGTGGAGAACTTTAGGCCTGTGCCCTTCATTGTTCCCCATCCTCCCTTTTACACAATGTTTTCATGTATTAATCTTTCCTGTGAGGATCCAGTGGTGACTTACACTATGTATCTTAATGCATATTTTGTTATTGTCTTGTTGCTTATTTGTCATAACTGCACCCAACCCATTTTTCATGTTCCTTGACTGTCATGCCACTGATTGACTGGAACTTGTTCTACCTCATAGGGGATGGCAGCTATACAGAAAATCCTAGCATTGCTGTAATATAATGACAAGATTTACAATAAAACACCATGGGTTTTTTTGCCATGTTGCAAGAATTTTGGACAGTGGATGTCACATACACACAGTTTTTGTATACAGAGCTCCGTCTTGTGTTTGAATGGGCCTCATAAATTACTGTGGGGTACATGTAAGCTGGCCATTAACTCAGTTCATGCTGTACCTGTGGAATGGTGTTCTCATGATGTGACGGGTGTTGCTGAAAACTTCAGTTGCTTTCCTCTTTTGTGCTTCTTGCAAAGCCATTGCTGAGGATTCGGGAACCCTTCAAATCAATGTGGCATGGAGAAGGAGGTTGCTGCAGCAAGAAGTAATTAATCAAAATCCTGCTCCCTTGCATGAGCTCTGTTCTTAAGATAGGAGCCAACTTGGGCCAATTATTCCTTGCTGCAGTCTGCCATTCTACATGGCCTATTCTGGATCCTTATCAGCAGCGTGTGTGTTTGGTGTGGGGGGGGGGGGGATGTGTGTGTGTAATTTAGGAAGCTGGTGTAGCGTACTGGCTGGTTTAGCATACTGACTAATCTGTGATTTTTGGGAATTCCCAGTCTCTTTCAGCCTCCCACTTCTATGTGTGTGGGAGTTTTAATGGAATATACAAAATTAGGAGAGTAATGTTTTCTCTCTTGCTGCATGGGTGATTGTATTTTGTATAAGCATCCTCCAAAATCAGTGACCATGCTAATACAAAATTGATATGAGTAATAACTTCTTCCCCAAAAAACGAAATGACTGGACACAGCCAAAACTTATGTTTAAAGGATGTGTCCTGTAAGTTACAATACCAGCAGTTAGATACTTTACTTGGTTTTTTGCTGAAGAGTTGCTGTGGTGTCCAGTATATCCTACATATTTTTTTTGAGTCACAATTTAAGATGCATGATGGCAGCAGGTATAAACTTTAAGGCCACATCGTATTATTTTGGAAAAATAGGTCAATCTTGCACCTTATTTCATTCAGTCCTGAGACTCCACATATTATAGTTATTGATCAACATCAAATATTTATAAACAAATATCATAGGTTTTATTTTCTGCCTTGATTCAGTTTTCAGAAGGGGATTCTAGAAATGGATATCACTGCTTACCAAAAGAAGTCTTTGTGCCAACATAATTGTTAGTCTTGATACAACCCAATATTATATTGATACCGATAATTTTGGCATCAATTAATATGCTATGTTTTTAAGGATAATACATTATTAAATTGTTTTTTATTTTATGGAATTTAACTTCATATTTAAATGTAGTTCTGCCAGTTGTCACAGGTAGAGAGTGTTTTTATTCAGATAAGCTTTTATTTGTTTACTGCAGAGTTTGCTTTCTATCTCCAGCATTTTTCCCTACTTCTAAAATGGCGAAAAATTAAGACATTAAGATTACTGTAATGCTATGGTAGCATAAAGAGCAGCAGATTATTTATTACATAAAACAATGTACAATTACATAAGAGGATCTGAATTACACAGCTGTAATCACTGGTCCAAGTAACTTTGTAAATTGTTTTGTATGTTGTAACAAGAGGGTAGAGAAGCCCTCTTGAATAATGCAATTTTGCATAGTTTGCTGAAAGCATGGGAGCTTTCCTGACCTCAGGCAGGCCACCCCATAAAGGTACAGGTGGGGGCACAGCAACAGAGAAAGGAGATGTACAGGCAGTTGCTTTTGTCCATTTTCAGGGTGGGACCGATGTAAGGCCCTGTTCAAACGAGCAAAGTTGTCATGGCTGGCCATGGAGGAGAAGCAGTCCTGCAGATAATGAGGGACCGGGGCATGAAAGGCTAAGACTGTGATAGCTTTTACTGTGGCTGCCCTTGTGGGTGAGATGGCTTTTCCGAAGTTGTTTGAACGTACTCTCCCCATATCTTTTAGCAATCTGTACAAAACCAAATTGTCATAGAGGTCGTTTGAAAGGACATAATGCCAAAATCCTGTTTTTAGCATTATAATAAAATCTAATCTCTAACACTTTCTTCCCAATTTCCTAAAATTTCATTATTGTCTTAAAACCCTTCATTTAATTGGTGCCAGCAAAGAAAGCCACTGTATAATAAATGGATTTATCTGCTACCTCCGATTGATGTAAAGTTATTGAATAAACAAGCAGTGACAAACTTCATGCATACTTTTTTCATCATACCAAAAATATTTTGTTGTGAAACAATAAATATAGTGTAATTTCACTAAGGATTGCTGAGAGTTTTGATAGTGTCACTGCTAGAAATGCTAAGCACAACAATGAAACGTGTATACCTTGCATCTGATACCTGTCAAGCCCTGAGCCTTAAGAAGAATAAGCCTTATGAACAGGTAGCCGTAAATTTAAGCTTGGTCAGGAGAGGAGGATTATATTTTGACTTCCTACTACCAAGTTGCTGATGCTCCACTCTTAATTTATAAATCCTCTATGATAAATTCTTCCTTACATAGTTTTTTTTTAAAGAAATGCTACCTGAGTATAAATTATTTTTTCCTGGGTGTTTTGGACAATTCTTAACTCCTTAAAGAAAAATGTAGTAGAGGCCATTCTCTCTGGGGGTTTGGTGCTAAATACAGATAGAAATCCTGCTTCTTAAAATGTGGGACAGTTAAGATATCCCAATATTCATACCTAACAGTTCAACGATGTTTCACCCTTATTTCAAAGATCAACAGGCAAGCAATACTTAAAACTATTCAGTGTTGTTAAATGTCATTTTCAGTAAATAGTGACAGAAGAGCTAGGGCATTAGAGCACTGCAATCTGTTGTTAGAGGGATTTAGTTTATATGCTGAATAATTTTTTTACTGAATACGTCTTGAAGCAAGATTCAGTTCATAGACCTGACTGGAGTATCCTGAAGTGTCACAATATGAAGTGAGACAATTGGCAGGGAGGCACACATTGTATTATGGGGACAGAAGTATTGTGTGGGCACAGCACTTCTTTCCCAGTGAGAAGACTATAGAAACAAAAATCTTGTGCAGCAACACCAGTAAAAAAGTAATTCTCCCCTTTCTCCCCTTCTGTGTTGTGTGTGGCTGTATTACTTGGTCAGTCCTAAAATACTGAGCTCTTCACTCTTTGTACCTAGGAGTAAGATCTTGGGTTGAATCCAGAGCGGAACTATTCTTGCAGAATGGAAACTTCATGTGTTCCCCACCAGAGCTTATCACCCTTGCCTCAAAAATTCTGCTATAGGAGTTGGATGATCTCTCTCTCTCTCTCTCTCTCTCTCTCTCTCTCTCTCTCTCTCTCTCTCTCACACACACACACACACACACACACACACACACACACACACACACACACACACACACACACACACACACACACCGCTCTACTCAGCATAATGTGAAATCTGCTCTGGAAAGGGGGAATTGGAAACCACCCCACCCCAGCAGTGGATGTGCCATTCTCCTTGGAGAAACCAGTCAGTTCCAAACCATAACCTTTTTTTCTGAAGAGCCAGATTTGCTTGTTTTTTCAGATCGTAGAAAGGAAGGTTTGCTTGCATGTATTCTAACTAAATCTGTGAGAAAACCATGAAACCCAACTGCTGAAGTAATAACCCTACGTATGCTTAGTGGTGTTTTCTGTCTCCCAGGACTCTGAGTTTAGTAATGCTGACCAGATGGATCTGTATGATGATGTGTTAGCTGCCAGTTCTCAGCCTTCCGAAAGTTGCACTAGCAGTTCTGAGCCACCATCTGAAGGCCGCAAGGAGCAGTCTCCCAAGCCGAATAGCAAATCACCTGCTATCCTGTACACCTACAGTGGGCTGCGTAACAAGAGAGCTGCTGTTTATGTAGGAAGCTTTTCCTGGGTAAGTGTGTTCCTTGTTCAAGGTAGGAAGTAAAGAACACCACAGATGTGTGCTGTTCAGAAAGTTCTTATCTCATAAAGATGCTGTAACTGCCACTTGCTCTTTATGCAGACCCACAGTTACCAGTAGTGATCCATGCATCTAAAATGGGTCAAGTAACTTGGTTGATGTTCCTCAACATAGATGGTTAGAGGTTTAAGAACAATTTACAGTAGAAACACTATGGCCCTTTCCACACGGGCAGTAAAGAGCGCCCCAGGGATGCTAAAAACAGCATCCCTGGGGAGGGGTTTGCACAGCTGCCGCATCGCAGCAGCGCCGGCCTCGCAACCCCCGAGCGGCATGAAGACACTGCTTCCGAACCTCGCTCCCTGAGCGAGGTTTTTCAGAAGCAGCGTCTTCTAGCAGTGGCTAGAAAGCACCATTTCCCCCCTCCACCCCCCGAACGCCTTACTGTCCCCTCCGGCCTTCCGGCACATCGCACAGGCCAGAGGACACGCCCCCTGCCCTGCGACTCCAGAGCTGTTGCGTGGGGGGGGGGGGGGTGTCTCCTGGCCTGTGCGACGCTCCGGAAGGCCGGAGGGGACGGTAAGGCGTTCAAGGAATGGTACAGCCTCTGCACGGGGTGCGTCGGCGTCATTTATGCTGACGCACCCCCACAGCGTGGCCGTGCGGAAACGGCATTTGTTTGCATTATTTCTTATAAGCCACTTTGAGCCTCTGTAGAAAAGAAAAACAGGCGATATCTTGAGCAAAGAGATCTAGACTGGCACAGAAATATAAACCCTGATACTGCAGAGGTATAATGTAGGTGTTTTTTACATATTTGCTCATGGTTAACAATGTATTACTGACAGCAACAACAGTTTGCCCCTTGTATTGGGACCCAAGGGGCAGGATTGTATGAACTGTCAGTTCAGCAAGTAGATCTGTTCACAGTAACCTTCTGACCCTCAGGCATGACTGGGGTTTGGAAACTCTTGAGAGTTGCATAGTGTAGGAGGCTGCAGTGAAGAGGGGTGATTGGTCAAAGTCATTCTCCCAAAGCCAGTGGGAGCTTTGCTGGTGGAGGGATGATTTAACCACTTCCTCCTCCTCTCTTCCCCCCGCCCACATAGTCCTCTGCACAATATGGGTTTTTATTTACAAGGATTCATCAGTGATGCCTTTTCCAGGGTCTTAGGGTGATGCCTGTGGGGAAGGGAAATCAGGGAAGAGCCAGTTCTCAGAGCACAGGGATCAAACCATGGTTTGTAGACTATACTGAGAGAAGTCAGGTAGTTGCCTTGCATAGTAAGCTGAGGAGATAACTGCTTTTTTTGTTGCTTTAGCTAGCATTAATTTAAAAGAAAATTTTGTTTAATGTAGACCTGTTTAGAAATGGCAACTCCTAGATCAATGATGGCGAACCTATGGCACGGGTGCCAGAGGTGGCACTCGGAGCCCTCTCTGTGGGCACGCACGCACAGAGTTCGTCATGTGGGGGGCAGGAAATCACTGTACGCCCCCCCCCCCAACATCTAGGCTGGCCTGGGTCACTGAGCACAACATGCGCGCAAAGTGGTGAGCAGGGAGGACTCAGCTGGCGGGCCTGGTGCCTGTTATCCGAATGGCAGCTGCCTGAGGGGGGCGGGGCGAGGAGGTAGAGATGCTAGAGAGGCACAGAGCCGTGCGCACGGGACTTGCTGGAGACTAGAGCAGGCTGGCCCCTGCTCGAGCGGGTGAGCCGGAGGAAGAGGGAGCCAACCGGTTTTTTCTAAACTAAAACCTCAGCATTCAGGTTAAATTGCTGGGTTGGCACTTTGCGATAAATAAGTGGGGTTTGGGTTGCAATTTGGGCACCCGGTCTCAAAAAGGTTTGCCATCACTGCCCTGGATTAAAGATCTGCTGTGTCCTTTGCCTCCTCTAGCTAATGGGGGCATACTTTCTGGATGGGGATGTTGGGCCAGATATTCTCTACTAGATTGCAGTGGTGAACATGAGGGAGATTCAGAATGGAGAGCTTTGGTGATCTCTTAATTGCAGTACTAATATACAGGGGTGGGAAATTGTACAAATGGCTTCAGGTTACAACACTGTGCTATTATGCCTGTTCATATGCAGTGGACGACTGACCAGCAGTTGACACGAATAATCCGCTCGGTGGGTGTTTATGATGTTGTGGAGCTCAAGTTTGCTGAAAATAGAGCCAATGGCCAGTCCAAAGGGTGAGTACTGTGAGACCTCTTCATGAAAGAGGGCAGTTTTGAGTAATTATTGTGCAAGTCGAAAGAGTACAATAATCAGTATGCTTGCTGATAACATGTGCACGTGGCTATGCTTTTACGATTGCCTAAAAGATCACTTTAACTTTCCAATCTTAAGCCTGTCCAGACAGTCTCATGATCCCAGAAAAAGAAACATGTTGTCCAAGTTCACAGTAATTTTAAGCACACACTGCTGTCTTCAATGAATTTGGAGAGAAGAGAAAGTGGGAAGACCCATGTCACCATTTCTTTCCTGAGATACTTTTTAAAGATTGAGTTTATTAACACATGTTTCTGTACAGTCTTCAGTTAGTTATCCTTTGGCTATCCGTACAGGTATGCAGAAGTTGTAGTTGCCTCTGAAAACTCTGTTCACAAACTTCTGGAGCTGCTACCAGGAAAAATACTCAATGGAGATAAGGTGGAGGTGAAGTTGGCCACCCGGCAGAACCTTGCACAGTTTGAAGCGCAGGCTCGAAAACGTAAGTTAGATGAGGGCTTGAGGAGGTGGAAAAATGGAGGGGTGAGTAGGGAGAGAAAAGTTTCTGAAACCCCTAGCATTGTCAGACAGACTTAAGTTTTATTTCTGTACCCATGAACAATTGGGAGTGTCTTTAGTTTTCCTGTTATATTGCTGTTCTTTCTGAGTAATGCCTGTCTAGTCCAGGGGTAGGGAACCTGCAGCTCTCCAGATGTTCAGGAACTACAATTCCCATCAGCCCCTACCAGCATGGCCAATTGGCCATGCTGACAGAGGCTGATGGGAATTGTAGTTCCTGAACATCTGGAGAGCCGCAGGTTCCCTACCCCTGGTCTAGTCTTTATGATCCTCTTTTTGTTCTCATATAATGTGAAGAGCCCTCAGTATCTTGTTTTTCCTGTTCAAACTGCTGTTATAGCCAAGACCCTCCATATCTATTAATAGATTCTTTGTAGGCCTTCTCCAAAATGTGAACATCCCTGAAGAGGTCAAGTAACCAGTACTGGGTGCAGTACTCTGTCAGGGGTCTCACCTTGACTCTTGTTTAATGGCATTATGTGCTCTGCTTTGTTTGTGTTGATAACCCATGGAGTATTATGCCGTTGGAGGCAACATCTTTCTCATATGTACAAAACTTTACCTGACATCATTGTAGATCCTGTGGTAATTCAGTAACAGAAGTATTGGATCTGTTGTCTCGATCTGGTTTAAGCTGTGTTGCTAATTCACACCACCATTGTGTTTTTGTGACAATTGCAGCTGACTTTAAAATGATTGGCTTTATGGCCTCAATAGCTGTAGCATCAGTGTGCTTTTAACTGTCTTCAAGTTCTTGTAAAGTAGTTCCTGCAAATTAGTGCTGAATGTAATATTCTTCCTTATCTGGACTAACGTAACACTCATATTATTTGTGGTAGGGATATCATCAGACAGTGCTGCTGAATCCTGAGATGAAGCATAGCTGCTGTTTGCCCTGATTAAAGCTTTTCACTGTGAAAAACTGCTTAAAGGGCTTATCTTGTCTTCACTAGGAGGTCGCGGTGGTGAATGGCAACGTCTGACAGTAACCATGGCACGTCACCATTTTTGACAAGGCCTTCGTAAATGACTTCCACCACTTTGTGATCCCTCGCCCAAAGGGCCTGAGAAATACAAATTTGTTGTTTTAGTAATCATCTTTTTACTCTGGCTCTCCCTACTTTCAGTGTGGCTTACAATAAGACAAAAAACAGTATGACAAAGAACGCACGTGGAACAATATGCAGTTCCGTCTGTTATCTCCTATTTATTACAGGGACAAGCTACATGTGGTTACATGTCAGTGACCGCAAAGTTAAATATTAATATAATTCAAAGACATATTTATTTTGCAACATGAATGTAAACTATTTACATTTTAAGACTTTCCTGGATTTGCTGTCACTGGTCCGTAAGTGACGGTGGTATAACAGATTTCTGCTGCCATGTTGTTGTGTGTCATTGGGTTGTATGATCATGTATGCTTTTAAAAATACGTGTCCCAGCTATATTTGTAGTTTAGTTTTTGTCCAGAATTATGCCACATGGTGGGCAAGATTATAAAATATGCTCCCAAGTTCTGTTGTCTTTGCATTCTCTTCAGGAATCTGTGACTTTTCAATTTTGTTTGATATATTCTCTTTAGAATAAGGCTCTTAAAACTTTGTATCAAACCTCTTATTTTAGACTCTAAGCTTACTGTATATTAAAATTCCCGCCTAGTCAAATTAAAATGACACAACTATTTTTAAGAACCTGGATTTAAAAAAAAAGGGTTTATTCCGATATTGTAAATACTTGTAAATACTTCCTGTAATGCCCTTCCATATGGATTGCCATTTTGGTTTGTGTTGAATAAAGTTGACTCTAAGTACAGTACTTTGGTCAGCATGGTTTTATTATTTCTGTGGGGACTGTAATGCCTCAATGGGAAGAAAAGTGAAATGTTTTCAAGCCAGGATGTTTTCATTAGTAGCAAGCAGCTGGCCCATGAAGAAACAGCAGATAGTATAAAGTTCCCTTGTAATGCAAATTCCTGCAATTATTTGGTGCTGAGAACTTTTGGAAGTTGTACTTTCCCTTTGTATTTTCAGTGTTGCATTGGTTAGGAGAATGTACATATTGGACCTCAAACTATCTATGCAGTCTGCTGCAGTTTGTCTCCTAATGAAACTGTTTGAAAAGTATGGTGCCCTAGTAGTATTACTTAAAACTCTATTGACCAAATGCTAGTATTTTGAATTGGTGGTTTTGATAGGTTCAGCATTCGTCATTTAGTGGATTGTATTTTACGTAGGAAGGGCAACAAATTGGTTTGCTATGTGGATAAGCAACTAAAGTTTAAAATTGCTATGGCCCCCTTTTTTTATGGTCCTCTTATGATCCTCTGTGATGATGGAAGAAGTATATATGGGGCATTTTTATTTTCAGCAGATAACTTCTGCTGTAGTAGATTACCTCTAGGAAGCTGTAAAAATAATTTGTTACTACCCAAAGGAATGCAGTGGCTGCTGCAGGCACTACATATATAATGCAGGCTTATTTGTTTTAAATCTAGTAATGTATCTTTATATAATACAGTGTTAAAAATATATCATTTTAGATTTTTATTCTTCACTTTCTATCTGCCAAGGATGCTCTTAAAAGAACAAAAAACTTGGTTACGTATGTTTTTGTAAGCAGTAAGTTTCCTTAGGTAATGATAATGGATAGTCAAGCATTTCTTTGGGATGATATAGTTTGTAACTTAATTTAGGATCACAATGTTCAGGTTTCCATATGCTAGAAGTTTTATTCCAATAGCAATCAATGCCACATCAATGTCACAAGAGGATACCATTCTGCACAATTGAGAACCAGTGTGGTGTAGTGGTTAGAATGTGGTTAGAATGTTGGAGTAGGAGCCAGGTTCAAATCTCTACTGCCATAGAAGCTTAAGCCAGT
This sequence comes from Sphaerodactylus townsendi, assembly GCF_021028975.2. NCBI lineage: Eukaryota > Metazoa > Chordata > Lepidosauria > Squamata > Sphaerodactylidae > Sphaerodactylus > Sphaerodactylus townsendi. Next base: position 72,852,221 of record NC_059426.1, on the reverse strand, counting down.
TGCATACTCTCAGCCTAGCCTTCCTAAGGGTTATCATAAGGGTACCATGGAGGAGAGGAGTACAGTGTAAGCTATTTGGGTGTCCACTGGTGAGAACAGCAGGGTGAAAAGTAAATTGTGAAGTGCTTTTGCAGCAGAGTATCATGTCTGTTCAATGGCTAATAAACTTGAGACATTTATCAGTTGGAAACCTATTTACAAGCTTGCCCTCTTTTAGATTGAACCTTTAATATTAGTTCATAGACATACATAATTTTAAATGTGCCCAGTTCAGTTCACATACGTTGTGGCACAAATTAGTTGAATTTGTTCCATAGGTTTCACTCTCATTAGCTTTGGTAAGATGGAGGTCAAAACTATGAGATTTTGATTCATGTCTGTCTTTCTGGCTTTCAACCATCCTAGACCAATCCTTTTTGATTCTGTTATTCCCTAATAGGCAGTGCTGAAAGTTATTGTATGTAACTGTACACAGGAACGGGGTTTTTCTGGCCAGGTATGCCATTTAGTGTTATAATAGAACCAAAAACATTTTTTCTTGTTGTCTACCACAGTGTGACCAATTGTCTTTGTATCCTTTTTGAGGATGCATGCTGGCTTCACTTATTGAAAATCTCTATTTTTGTTGCCATTGTATCTAGGAGTGAGTTGTTCAGTATTCTCCTGATCTTTCTACTGCCTGTCTTCCTTTCTACTGCCTATCATCAGTCAGGAAACTTTTCTGATTCCTCTTGAGGTTCTTTGACTGTTCCTTAAACTGAGTTCAGCACATTACCTGTGACAGGATTTGATCTTTCTGGTTTGAACCTTTTTGGGTGATTTTTATTGAGCCCCCAAGAATGGGACATGGTCTAAAATAGCATATGAAATACATTTTTGAAGTATTTTATCTTAAAGTCAATGCTCAGTAATTGGTTTTGTGAGTAAGGGTGGAAGTTCTTTTTGGTTAAGTTTTTTACATAAAAAAGAATATTACATTCTTATTTATATTGTTGATCCTGTTATCCTGTAAATAAACTTTGCCTCAGCTAAGAATTCACTAAGTGACTCTAGATGAGGTAAAAGCTCTCAATTCCTGTCTGCAAAATGGAAATCATGTTGATCTACCTCACAAGATCACTGTAAATACCTCTACCAGTTATAATGCCACACTGATTTCCCATGATAGCAGGAAGATAACCTGATCTTTCTTGACACTTACCCAAGTCAGGCCCAAGACCTCTGTTCATGTGCCAGCAAAATCCACCCTTTGTTAACACTGCAAGAGATGGGAGTTTCTTTGGGCAAAAGTTGAGGTTATGTGTGAGCCTGGAAAGAGAGGGGCGGGGGGGGATGTAGTGTCAGGAAACAGGCTGGTTCTCCCGTGCCTTCCCTACCTCTTCAGTGTTCAGTGCTTTTCCTCTTCTATGATGTCTGACAGGTGTGCCTCCGAGGGCTCACTCAAGGGATTCCTCAGACTCAGTAGATGGCCGAGCCACTCCAACAGAGAATGCGGTACCACCACCACGGATTGAGAAGCCTCCTTCTGTTTTGCCTTTCTTCAACCGCCCTCCTTCTGCTCTCCCTCTCATGGGACTACCACCTCCACCCATGCCTCCACCTCCACAAATTTCTTCAAGTTTTGGAGTCCCACCTCCCCCACCAGGCATCCACTACCAGCACCTAATGCCCCCTCCTCCTCGACTCCCCCCACACCTAACGGTGCCACCTCCAGGGGCAGTGCCACCTGCTTTGCACCTCAACCCAGCCTTCTTCCCCCCACCAAATGCAGCAATGGGCCCTCCACCAGATGCCTACAGTAAGGCTTCAGCCCCATATAACCATAGCAGGTGAGCATAAGTCTTATGTTTGGGGATTTGAGAAGAACTACTTGAAGAGGGGGCAGTGTGAATCCTATTTATATCTGTTGATTTGTGAGGCTTTAGGCCTAATTTACAATGGGGCTTTGTCTACTTGAATGTGTACCAAGTTTTGTGTTTTGCTGGCTGGGAATTAAAAGAATGACCACTTGTTAATTGTGCTACTGATGCCCTGCATAGCACCAAGGACCTTTCTAGCTAGAATATAGTCTGTCAGCTTCAGACATGGCCCTTAATAAACTGGTTGACACCTACATTGGGCAGGAAGATAATTTGGTTAGCTGAATGGTGGATATTTTTTTCTAAATACCTTAATTGCTACACATGTGAACAAGAATATTATAATGCTGCTTGAAGTGATTTGTTCTCTGCCTTTGAGTTGTGAACATGTATGTGTGTTCTTCAGCCGAGAACTAGGCCCATTGCCACCCCCTGTCAGTGAAGCTGAGTTTGAAGAAATCATGAACCGGAACCGAGCAATTTCCAGCAGTGCCATTTCCAAAGCTGTGTCTGGTGCCAGTGCAGGTAAACCACAGCTGGCTTCTGCCACTTTCTTCTGCTTTTAGCCTGTTGCTTTAGCCTGATCATTCTGCCTTTCTCTTTGATGTCACAGGGGATTTTAATGATGCCATTGAGACTCTGCTTACAGCCATCGTTGTGATCAAGCAGTCCCGTGTAGCGAATGATGAGCGCTGCAGAGTCCTTGTCTCTTCACTTAAGGATTGTCTCCATGGCATCAGAGCCAAATCCTACAGTATGGGCGGTGGCAGCAGCAGCAGTTCCTCCAGGTAAAGCTTTACTAGGTAGGATCCTTGAAGGAATCTAGCTGGTAATTTTCCAGCATCAAAGAACACTCTGGTTCCCTTCCTGGTTTACATCCAGCCAGATAGAAATATGTTCTTGTTCAAAGGAAGACATGTGTGTACACAAAGTGTATTTTTTCAGAAATCTAGATATCTGGTTTATCTTCCAGAAAAAGACACCGGTCTCGGGATAGGTCACCCAGTCGATCCCGTGAGAGCAGCAGGCGGCACCGAGATGCAATCCATAATGAAGATCGGCATGAGGACTATTTTCAGGAAAGGAGCCGGGAACATGAGAGACACAGAGACAGGGACAGAGAAAGGGATCGACATCACTGAGAGATGGGAAATCTTTCCAGGGTATGTGTTTGGTTACTGGAAGACCAGTCTTCCTCTCTGCTCCTGTCAAATTGGACTATTTTTTCAGGAACAAAAAATATGAAAACATAATGATCTGCTCAGTGGGCAGAACTTAGTTGCAGTCACAGAATTTAATAACTCCTCAATGGATCATCTTGCCTAATAAAACATGAGTCTGGTGGCATACTGGAAACTAATTTATTGTGGCATCAACTTTTGTAAACTGCCACTTTCTAAAGACGACACTGGCAAACCACCTTTGTCAGTTCCTTGTTTTGAAAACCTACTGGGTTGCCATAAGTCATTTGTGACTTGATGGCGCTGCACACAGTCTCTGAACTAAAGTATCACTGGATCCTGTTGTATTAACCTGCAGTAGCAAAGTAAAGCTGCTATAATATGTAGTTATGGGCCATTTTGTTCTTGCTTCCTTCCTTGCATAAGGCTTTGTTTGTAGCAGTTCTTCCACCCCATGTGATTGTATTATTAGAATATTTCACTAGCTCAGCCTTTTAATGTTCTATGTTTATGTTGCACTCAATTCACTGCTCTACTGTCATTACACGTTATCCACCTCATCTGAAGATTGTCATATGTACTTATCTGGAGCTAGAAACTGCAGTGTGAATATATTCCATTTTTTTAGTTCATCTAATCTTGCCCTGTTTTTGTTTCTGGACATCCAGATATGTTATGTTTGCTGACATTACCAGTTCAAATTCTGTCAACACATGTTTAAAAAGATATTCGTGCAGAAGTTGGTTTAATCCTTCCTAGGTGAAACTTGTGTTTCCAAGTCAGCAGCTTTGTCAACACCGAATTGAGGTGAAATCATCTGTGAATAGTGTGTTTGGCACAGTGTAGTTCAGCTACATTGCCTAACTGTGACTTGCCAAATCCATACTCTCTTGGGAGGCCTCTCCATCATCTTAGATTTGAAGTAGGCTATTTTCTAGTTCAATATATGAACCACAGATGTAGCTGATTTGTAGCCCTTTTGAATCCCTGACTGGATCTGCAAGGAGCATCGTGGAGTAATACTACCAGGGCACCATCCAGTCGATTGATATAAGATCTTTTCTGACTGAAAATGTACCGTTCTTTTTATTTCATTGTTAAGTTGACTTGACTGCAAATAGAACAGAAATTTCAAAAATGAATAAATGGCCATGCTGGCAGGGGCTGATGGGAATTGTAGTCCATGAACATCTGGAGTGCCATAGGTTTGCCACCACTGACCTAGGGCAAACCACTAGACTTGACTCTGTTTTCTGCACGGAAATAGTGACTTCCTCACTGTCAAGAATATTGTCAGGAATTAGTGTGCAAAATTCTTTTTTAGTCCATTGCATTGAAATGCTTTTGACGCTCTGGATAATGCAGCTCACTTTGTTCTGTTTTCTGCAGGAGCGTGGGAGGAATTCAGTGTTTTATGGACTCGTCTCTCCTGTCCTTAATCAAGACTAAAGGGTGGCTGCTTCTCTGCCCTCTCCTTCCCACTTTCCATTGACCTTTCTGGACCTCTTGGAAAAAGACTTTGCCTGCAGAGCTCCATCTGGTGCGCTGTGGCACAGGGACCTGAGTTCTGCCAGTGTGAGTCAAGTGCTGCTGCTTCATGGAGAAACACTGAATGACTTGGAGTTTGGGAGGGGTTGTCTGAGCCACTGTGACTAGGGGCCACTTCAATCCATGGATTCTTGGACCCAAAGAGAATGGTGCTTTCCGCAGAGGTCTCCCCACCTCTTTTCTTTTCCATGGCTTTCTAGGAGCACCTGGGGAGGAACCCATCCAGCTTGTCTCCTGTAGAAAGAACTGTTGCTCCAGCACAGCACAAGATGTCTGACTGTAGTCTCACTGGAGCTTGTGTCCACAGTCCACACTGCATTGTCTTCTCAAGCATCCAGTCTCCTGAAGTCTCATCCTTTTCCAAAGCAGCTTCAGTTTTGCCTCTCTAGCACCATTGTACACAGCTTAGAAAACAGTATTTTTTTCTTTTTAATGGGAGGGCAGGTTAGCTATTGCTTCCAGTTACTCACTGTTTGGTTCTCTTCTCTCTACCTTACTCCCAGTCCAGCTTAAGTTCCTGAAAGCTGCCATCTCCATTCTGCCTATCATTTTCTAGAGAGGCCATCATTTGGTCATCTTACCCCAATAGAAACTATTCTGGCTCTGGCTATTCCAGGTATTTTTTCCACAGGTGACGCATATTGCTTACAGCTTTCTTGCTTTGTTTCATGCAAATGCCTGCTTCAGCTGTAACTTCTTGCATAAACCTTTGCTTCCAGGGCAACCCTCCTAGAGTGCTACCTTCCTTGTTGTAGAGGAAGTGTTGTAGGCAGAGAACTGACTGATGCAGTGGCATGGAATAGGGGCAAGTCAGACCGAGGCTAGTATGAAGTTACAGAATGCAGTATGCCCTGAGCATTTTTAAGTTCCATGTGATGTATGTGTTGATTTAAGGTTTAGGAGTTCCCTTGCCCCCAGTCTAAGTCTGAACAGAGAGCACTTGAGAGTGATAAGCTCATAAGTTTGTTTCCGCTTCACTGATCTGGGGCATACTCTTGTAGGGGGAGATGCTTAGAGGCAGTGGAAATCTTCTGTCTGTCTGTCCGCCCTATGTATAACTGTGTCATGTCACCACGAGTAAGGCTTCTGGAGGCTTTCAGTCTTTAAGGTGGCAATCCCTTCAGGCCAGTTGCATCAAAGTCTGCTGAGGAACATTATGGGACAGGAGTAGCTATAGAACTCTAGATTAATGTGTTATTTTGGAGATGTAGCTCTTGGAGTACAAGTTTGGGTTCTCCAACCCCGACTGAGTGCTCCAGTTTCTTAAAATCAAGATAACACACCTCATCTTGGGATAGGTAGTCTCCAGCACCTGGATCTGTATAGTAAGGCCAAGTGTCTGTTACATTCAAGAACACTTAATGTGACTGACCAACTGCATGGTGAAGCTCCCCCTTGGAGGAGGATCCTGCCTGGTCCCACTAAACAGCTGTGTGGCCTAAAGAGGATGGAGGATGTCTGGCCAAGAATGTCACCCTGTGATGCTGCACCTCCTTTGGCCCTGTTGGTCAGAGAGATGCTGAGCTCTAAAAATGTTTCTGATAAAAGGAAAGCAAAGTTATGTAAACTAGAATGGGGTAACAGCTTCAACTGTAATGTATCAGATATAAAACATTTGATTGGAAGAGGGGTTTTTTTTTACATAATAGGACATTTTTAGTTTGTTTTGAAATAATGGAAGTAAAAGAGAAAAGAAAGAAACCAACGACTGAAACCCAACATTGGTTCCCCTTGACTCGCCCACCCTGTTCTTCGTGATTTGATTTGTTTGTCTTTTTCTGATAGGTTGGAAATTGTGTAATAAACTTGATGATATTGTCAATCTTTTATACTGCATTGTATGGTTTCTTTTTTTCCTTTTGTAATATTTTAAACCAATTGGGGAGGGGGGGTGTTGCTGTTTTATAGAATTTCTCCACTAAATAAGATTGGGGGGGGGGGTATGTAGCCCAAAAATGGCAAAGAATGGATAGATAAGGGAGATGTTTCTACAACACAGATTCTAAGTTTTGGCTGGCTGATAGCCCTTGTACAACCATGGCTTTTATGTAATGCTAGTTCACAACCTCTTTGTGTACACAAATTAAAATGTCTTTTAAAAAGCTTACACTTCTATCTCATGTTTGTATTTTACATGTGACATTTCAGACCGTATGTGCCTGAAATCTGACATAGAAGTAGTATGTCCCAGCATAGTGACTTTGGTTATTTTTAAAGGCAGAGTTAGTTAACCCTGTTGTGGGTTTGATGAGTTGGTGATTTGTGCTTGAAGAGTTTGGGCGTGAGGCTTATCTTTGCTGTGACTTTATTAGCCTGGCCTTTTACATCATGTAGACCCAGTTCTTTGGAAAGGAACTGCTGAATTGCATTGTTTCTGAAATTCTCAAAATACATGAAAGTTATTATCTAGTGATCTCCAAAAGTATAATGCCTCAATGCAGAGTTACCCAAAGACTGGTGCAACATGGACTAGCTGCCAGTGTACCTCCATCCTGAAAAAAGGCCCTCTTTGAAGATGCTTATTTTAGGACTTGGACTAGGATTGATTTGGGAAAAATCAGGTGCTACAATGGCAGTGGGAGGAGCTATAACTCTGTATTGCTATGTACCTGGCTATAACCAGTGAATCTCAGATGCGCTCAGAAGATGCCACACTAAGAGGCATCAATCATTTAGAAGGCAATACTGAACAGGGCCTTTAGGGAGCTTTTAACATGCTTGTCACGGAAACTTAAATGGAGTGGAAATTGCAGGTGTCATATAATGAGACCTAACTACTTCACACATCTTGAAGGAAACTGAGTGCCTTGAATGTGGTCTAGAGTGTCAGAAGCAAGAACGCCAATGGAAACTAGAGCAGAGATGGGACAATGTTTGGTGCAGTCCAAGTTCTGGCTGAGGTCAGGTATTTATTTTCAGAAGTTGTCACCTAATTCATACCATGTCTGTTTTGTTTGCACCCCTAGATGTGAAGAAGTAGTTTTGTCAGAGCCAGTACTGATAAATCCCCTTGTTCTTGTGATAGGTATCAACTCTTCCAATGAGAGTCTGCAACACATGAAAGAGTTGTCCTAGACTGGCAGTGCAGTCCCATGCAGAGTTGATTTCAGTGAATTTAGGTTGGGATAATTGCTTAGTATTGCACTGTTGTGGATAATATTTTGCAAACTAGGTTAAAAACTGATATTCAATAACTTGTCTGCTTTGCTCGTCAACCTTTTAGAATTTAATCTGCCTAAATAGTCTATACATGTTTTTGCTTCTGTTTTCTCCCACTGTAGTGGTTGATGTCTTTAAACTGATGGTCAAAAGAAGATAGAAGAAGTTTTGGAAGGAAATTCCTTCTGAATGAATTACTTTAACTATTTTGTTATGTTTGTTTTCCTTCCCCTTTGTTTGCCTTTCATATATTTGTAGGGTATTCATGATCATATATAGTCATGATCTTCCAAATGTGGTCACTTACCTTTGCTATATTACTCACTATACTCCTTTACACCCTTCTCATGAATGCCTATTTGTAATGGAACGTCCTAAATCAAGATGAAAATGGAAAAGTCTAGTGACATGTTAAAGACAAAAGGATTTATTGAGGCCCTGGCATCAGTTCTCATGGGCTAGAACAGGCTTTAACAGAGAAGGTGAGTACGGATCCATCTGTGGTGGCTACTGCATATTTATTTAGTAGACCATGACCAAGAGGTGGTGGTGGACCCCACACATTATTCCTGAAGCTCCATGGCCGCCTCAGTGCATACATTTTGAGGAGCACAGCAGGGAGAGTGCTGTGATTACTGCTGGCACCTATGATCTGACCTTTAGTTGCTGATAGTTCTCTTTGCCTAGACATGACTAAAGGCCTTGATGGTTAATGAACGGTAGAATTATTCTGTCCCAGTGTCCAGGGAAGATACTTATTTAAACACACATCTAAACCCCATTTACTAAGACCTTGTGGGGAAAATCTCTGGATATCACAGGCTGGATCCAAATTAAATTTTCTATGAGTAGAACAGTACCTTTCTGCCTCCTCCTGTTGTAGCCCACTGGGGGACAGGGGACCCTGATGAGTGTCACGGAGGTGGGCATGTCTGCAGTGGGAATGGGTGGAAATTACCAGTTTAGTCTGGATTCAGTCCATCATGCTTTGTATGCATGTTTATTTGGCCACCTAAAGTCTGTTGGGAAGGTCTTAATGGTTTCACTCATGTGAAGTGAAACCTGTAGTTTGAGAATGCTGCCTAGGCAATAACTGGTTCTTGTGGGTGGAGCTTAATGCTGAGATGGTGGATCTACTTGGTTGCCAGGCACCCATTGTGATCTTGAGGATAGCAGTTGTAGTTCTTAAATGGTAGTTCTTAAATGGGCCCAGCTGACAGATCTGAATAGCTGCCGCTGTTCAAGCTCCTTATTTCTATCATGGCTTCACTGGAATTTGGCCTTATTAATGCTGCCAACAAATACCTGACCGCAGAAGCTTTTCGTTTCCAGGTGACAGCCACAGGCTTGCAGCTGAAGCCCCGCCAGGTGTGGATACTGCAATTTTTGGCCCCGCAAGGAGCTGGGGCAGCTGGCCCAGGAGAGGGGGCTGGCCAGAAACTTCACCTGCTCAGTGCCCTGAAACGCTATTTGGCAGCTGATGCTAATGGCAAAATCACATGTGATCAGGAACGTCCAGGACCTCAGACTGTCTTCCTCCTACAGCAGTATCCAGATGGCAAGGTGTGGTCATTCACAACTGTTGTATGTCTAGTAATAGCAATAGTTGCAGTTCAGAAAGAAGGTGGATTAGGGTGGTGGTAAAATGTTCTTTAGGTAGAATTTGTTAGCCATTCCACTTGTAGACATTTAACCTCTGAATGTCAGTACTAGGAAGAAACATCAGAAAGGCCCTCTTTGCCCTATTTGAACATCCAGGGAACTGGTCAGTGTCTATGAAACAGGATGTTGGACCACAGGTTTGATCCAGCAGGGCACCTCTTATGTTCCTCCCATTGTTAGGCTCTTATCTAAATATATATATACCCTGTAAGTATATCTTCCTCTATTGCTTTCTGGAGAGCGCTGAGTTTGAGAATTATTAGAGGGTAAAGGGGCAGGCAGGAATATCTTCTATGACTCCCCTGTACTAGTGACTAGACTTTTAGGTGTTGTGGCCGGGGAATTTTCCTATACTCCATCTATCACTTTTTGTCTTGAAAGTAATAGTGACAGAATACCTGTAAACATGTATGTGTCCTCTGTGGGGAAAAACGTCTTTTTTCTAAAATGATGGGACCCATGTTTTTTGATGGAGTGATTGGTGAGGCATGATATATGAAAGATTGAGAGCTGCTTCTTCCTCTCGTAGCCCACTGGTGTCTCCTAAGCTAGTGTTGTACTCACTGTTTTCTGTGTAGTCTTGGAACTGATAAATGTGGCATGATAGGAAAGATGCAATCATAGCAGCTTAAGTAGGTGTAAGGAAGTAGTTGGGTGATATGATGGTTATAAAGCCAACGGGTACCTGGCAGTTTCACCTTCACTTTTAATGAGAATATTTCTGGTCTTCCCATCTTGGGTGAAAAGACTGACTACACACCACTCCTTCCTGTCAGGTGTCTCTGCAGAATGAGCAGTCTAAGCGCTACCTGGGTGGGGCAGAGGATAATGTCACCTGCTTTGCCCAGGCTGCCACCGAAACTGAAAAATGGACGCTGCACCTGGCAGTGCACCCCAATGTCGCCATATACAGCCCCAACAGGAAGCGCTATGTGCGCTGTGATGAAAAAGCTGGGGCACTGCGCTGTGACCGTGACATGCCCTGGGGTGCTGAATCGGTCATCACCGTCTACTATGATTTCAGAGGTGGGTGGAGAAATTTTCCCAATTTTCTTCCTTTGTGTAGGATGTCAAGGATTAGTTAATCATGCTCATGCAGTCAAATCCCATTCTGAAAAACAGTTGAGTAGAAATTCAGAAATGTTCAGCAGGTAAAGATGGCTTAATTAAGATAATAAGCAACCCTGACTGAATGCTGACAGAATCCCAAGGCAAAACATGCTGCGTTTAACTGAGTTATACCCATCCTTTAACTCTGAAAGAATCAATAAAACTCTGAAAACAAAATGGAAAGACCCCAATCCATCTAAAACAAATTGGGCTACATACATTTGAAAGCAAGGTATCTTGCAATTTGAAATGGATTTCGGCTAACATCTAGTAGTAGCATCTTTAGCTATATTCTGCCAAACTGGCATGCTTGTAGTTTCCATTTTTTGCTGCTCTTCCCAAATGGTTTGCTGCATATTAAATATGCATTTCTCACTATTTGCTGCATGTAGTCCGCACAACCATCATCAAGATTGTGCTTCAATTGCAAAGGAGTCACATTTTCCTAGGCCTCAACCTGTGATATTTATCTCTACAGCAACGGGTAAGTAGATAGCAAATGCAATACATGTGAAAAGATGTGTCAAAGGCGATCTTTGGATTTTGTGTGTGTGAGAGAGAGAGAGAGAGATTGTGGTAGAGCTTCTTAATGAGGCTTTGCCATGCTGGCAGGGGCTGATGGGGATTGTAGTCCATGAACATCTGGAGAGCCGCAGGTTGCAGACTCCTAGGCTCGATGGTTTCCAGCTGTTTAGAAAAAGTCTGAGTGCAATGGAAAATTCTGTCATTGCAATTGTTTCACATAAATGCTGAAATACTTTTGGGACTTGCTTTGCTTGTACAGAAAGCCTTCAATATTATTGCAAATGATGTGATTTCCGAGATGATTGACACACATTTTTAGGAGGTGTGTTGGCTTTTTTGAGCAGTATTGATTGGAGGTGGCAATTTTTGCTAATTCCCCCCCATCTTTCAGGCCTTCCCTTCATCTCTCATGTTGCACCAATATTCCCACTATTTCCGGACAATGCTAATCTCACCCTTTCTGAAATAAAACAGCCAAGTTAAAATGAATTTTTGAAGCCCAATGCAAGTGCACCTCATTTGACTGCCCATACAGGATTAGAGCTATGGCTGCAGTACTCACTGTTGCCTCTGTTACTCACAGAAATGACTGAATAAGCCCTTAGTTCCATTTTTCTCAAACTATGGGGCTGACTGTCAGAATATGAAAACCAGAAGTGGCAGGCTGACATTCCAGAGACACAGAAGACCTTGTGTTAGGCAGAGCCTTTCTCACTACATCTGTTATTTTTTTCCCAAGGGTCGCCTTTAGCTTTACTCGAATGATTCTTCTCTGTGGGAATAACATCCAGTCTAGAGATCCTGGCATATACCAGTGAGCTGTACACATTGCTGTGCATGAGGAATTCAGTGTGCAAGCAGCATGGTAGTATCAAGGTGGGAGGAGGGCAGATAACTTAATAGTGTATACATGAAACCAAATTATTAAAGACCTGTTGCTAGTGTATCTGGGCACATTTCAAGCCATCAGTCCATGTTTTTGATATGTAAATAAGTTAAGCTTGAGTCATTTGCATCTCCTCAATAGGTCTTCAGTCGGAGACAAACAATGGTGAAAGAAGGAAATTTTTCTGCCCCATACCAGGTGAATTCAAATTCTGTTTACCCAGGAATCTCTGTGGATGGCACAGATGTCAGTGTATTCAACAGCACTAAGTAGCCTGGGTAACTTGATAGTCAGTGTTTAACTGCAAATCATGATCCTGTCAAAAAGATCCATATATAGAAAAGCAACTTCTGTAATCCTACAGCAGACCAAACTGCCCTCACAAATGCTGTTTCTGGGGAACAGAGGACTCCCAAAAGCAGCATGTAGGGCAGGGGTCGGTGACCAACCTATGGCACTCCAGATGTTCATGTACTACAATTCCCAACAGCCCCTACCAGCACCATGCTGGCAGGGGCTGATGGGAATTGTAATCCATGAACATCTGGTGCGCCATAGGCTGGCCACCCCTGATATAGGGGGATGTCATGGGGCGGGGGGATTGGCAATTATTGTGTCATTTCACACACACACACTAAGTTGTACATGATGATCTTTTGCACAGGATCCAACCTGGAGTAGAACCAAATGCATGATATGGAACGTCAACACACATCTGTATTCTGAAGCACATTCAAGTGTGAGGCATTCATTGCAGTCTCCCGCTATAGTACCAATGAAGCAATGTGTCGACATTCAGAACTAACGGGAGTTCTCAACTGCTGCATTTGTGTTGTTCCCAGCTGTATCTGGACTGGGGATGGAATGTCTAGCTTTTATGTCATGATCTGCCCCAAATCAATAGCAAAAAAATAGGCTCTATGAAGACTAATACAAAGTTTAGCACCCCAGTGGGACAGAACAAAGATGAACTCCCATTTCACAAGTACCTAATATCAACAGGAGTCTTTTGGCACTGGAAACAGTAAACATTTTATTAATCATAAGCTTCTGCAGTCCTACTTCTTCAGGTTCTCTGACTGAATCCTCACTTTCTGTTAAGTTCTTATAGGTTTGAGAAAACAAGCAGCAGGATCACAGAATCATGAAATGCAGTAAAGCCTGACCCCCTCATGTTTGATCTTCAGGAGGCAGCTGAAGTCAGTTTCGTTTAGGGTTGCATTTGACTGATTCTCAGTTTCCTTTTACTGGCAGTCCTGACTGCTATTTCAAACTGTTATCTTTTGTGTGTTTCATAACCATTGTTTTGTTACTATTGTAAGCCACCTTGAGTGCAACAAGGTAGAATGACAGCTAATTAATGTTTTAAGTAAGTACACCGCAAAACACAATGACGTAAAACGGAAGTCTGATCAGGACAAAATACAGAGGCAGTCTACCAGTATTGGTAAGCTAGGTAACATCTGTTAAGGATCACAGGTTTCATGAAATAGTCATAGTATAATGAGATAAGGCTCCTAGGTCTCCTTAGGGGCAGAAGTAGTAAAAAAACTTTGGAAAAAATCTCAACTCAACTGTTTTGCACTGGACTCTTTCTTTGAAATTCGATTGTTGAAGAACTGTGATTGTTCAGGTCAGAAAAGTGAGCGGAAAGGGTAACATTTTGACCACCAAAAAGGCCATGCTGGGGGGTCATAGCATAGGAGTCACATAGACAGAGATCAGGGATAGAACACTGCTGTGAGGAAGGGAATTGTGCAACAGTAAGCAGAAAGGCTGGTAGGATTCTTTGCATAAACAAAACAGACTACCATGCCTATCCCTCTGGAATTATTTGGAAGAATAGGGAATTTCAAGTAATGCATTAAAACAAGAGACTAAGACCTAATGCACTGTCTTAGAAAGGATTCCAGAGACAGTGGATGAGAGGAACAGTACAGGTAATGATGTAGGTAAAGGGGGGGGGGAGTTTCCTGGGTTCAACCCCCTGCCCATTACACGTCCAAAGCTCTGCTGCCCCCTACCCCGCCGGCTGGGCTCCCAGCTGGCAGTCCCTTCTTCCCTCCCCTCCGGGGAGAAGAGACTGCAGTCCCCGGCCTCAGAGAGCTGCTTTTATAAGCACTGAGGCGGGGGGCAGAGCTTGGGGAGGTGTGGCCACGTCCCAGGGGTGGGTGGGGGTTGGCCACGCTCCCGAACCCACCCCATAAAAAATCTATAGCTACATCACTGACTACAGGAAAGGTTACAGGAGAAAAGAACCAGTATGGGTGCCAGGAAGTGTTTAGGTATAGGGCAGTTCCAGGGCATCTCTGCTTTAAAACTACAGTGAAGTGACGATTGGGCATCATGTTACTTTGTGGGCATTTCTTTGAAAACTGTTTTCTGGGAGTAAGTGCCTGTTCTCTCACATTGCCTCTCCTGCCTTTGTCTTCAGTGAAGAAGTATGGATTGAGGACTGGGAGTGGCAAACTGTTGGCTCCTGATGGCTCACTGGTGCCAGATGTCACCCCAGAAACTCTGTATTCCCTGGAACTGAACAATGGTTTGGTGGCCCTGCGGGATGAAGGAGGAAGATACTTGTCTACACGTGAGGGTATCATGAAAACAGCAAAGATGGACAAGCCTGGACGAGATGAACTTTTCAGCATAGAAGCCAGCCCTGCCCAGGTGTCACTGCGCTCCTCTTCTACCAACAAGTTCATCTGCTGTAGGCCAGGTGAGATCAAAAAGTCGACACTGCCTGTGCTGTATTGTGTTTGTGAAGATTTGGGGCATGTATCAGCTGAGCTGGTACCATGCAGGTGTGGACTGCGAAGTTAATAGTCCAGAGCAAGCCAAGCTCAGTGGTCCCTGAACTTCTGGTTGAATTTGTATCTCCATTTTCTGTAACAAAATACACTATTATCTCAAATGTGACGCTAGTTTTTTCTGAGGTATGTCATCAAAAAGGGGTTGTGTGTCGTGTATCCACATACAGGTTACAGTTATGCCAAGTAATGTGTACTCACATACAAGTTACAGTTATGTCAAGTTAGGTGGATTTGTAATTGGTTGACCGGCCGAAAGCAAAGAGTGCTCATCAATGGCTCATTTTCATCCAGGAGAGAAGTGAGTAGTGGAGTGCCACAGGGTTCTGTCCTGGACCCAGTGCTATTCAATATTTTATCGATGACTTTTCTGCTGCCTCAAAGACTAGGATATGGAGTAATGGGTTCAAGGTGCAGGAAAAGAGATTCCACTTAAACATTAAGAAGAACTTTCTGACTGTCAAGGCTGTTCTACAGTGGAATTCGCTGCCTCAGAGAGTGGTGGAGTCTCCTTCTTTGGAAGTTTTTAAACAGAGGCTGGATGAACATATGTTGGGAGTGCTTGGATTGTGTGTTCCTGCTTGGCAGGGGGCTGGACTTGTGGTCTCCTCCAACTCTATGATTCTAATAAGTGTGTTTGTGTATGAGTATAATATTTTAAGAGGGTTGTCTTTGTGTTAATACTGTATACACTTCTTTCATTTTTTGTGCTTTAGTAGCTATGTTAATGAAGTGTAAAAAGGATTGGCAGAAAACCCTAAGAAAAAATTCCAGGCACAGTGTCTCTGGCAGCGTTGCATGCCAAAACTGCAGATCCCACTCAGTGCAGACCTGGCCACCAGTGTTAGTTGCTGCATTGCTGCCAGCCAGTTCTGGTAAAGAAAGAAACTGCTGGTGAGCTAACACCAAACACAGTTGCTGATGAAGGATCTAACTGATGTGGCTACTTGGGTTGGTTTTGCTTGTTGCTGTCCCCCAGTGACTTTCCAGGGCAGCATCCCACCAGGAACTTTCCCAGTAAGTTAGGAGCCAGTCTGCCCTAATGTGATGGGAAAGTGTACAGGCAGTCCAATCTAGATTTGGTGGGGGGCAGAATAGCTAAAGGATTGGGTGGGGGGCAGAATAGCTAAAGGCCATGCTGGCAGGGGCTGATGGGATTTGTAGTCCATGAACATCTGGAGAACCACAAGTTGCAGACCCCTGCCCTAGGGCGTGCCCAGAGGCTGGGGTGAGATTAGTTGGCTTCCAAAGGGCTTTGGCCCTGAGAACACTGGCGATGGGGAAGACAGACTTAAGGAAGCTTAAGGAAGACAGACTTAAGGTAGCTGGGGAGGATTTTTGTTTCCTCTGACTTGCCACAGCGTTGTCCCTGGCTACCTCCCAGATCAGGATTGCGCTGTACACGTTTTAGACTTCTTCTCATTGAGCTTTTATTCCTCATACATCAATGGAAAAATGAGACTAAGAGAAAATCAACTAGCCACTCACAATATCATCATTTATTTACAGCCATAGACCAGTTTTTGTCATTATAAGATATGATTTGTTAAGAATGGAACATGTGGCGATGACTCAGTACTACCCATGGTGGGATTCAGCAGGTTTGCACCACTTCGGCAGAACTGGTTGTTAAAATGGTGCTTGTTAACAAACAGTTGTTAAATAATTTAAATCCCACCACCGGGACTGGTTGTTAAATTATTTGAATCTCACCACTGAATACTACCCAATCACCACACATTCCATTCTTACCAAACACCCACTCTATCTCCCCCCACCCCCACACACCTCTGGGACAGGAGAGGCGGGGGAAGATCCCAATCGTTTCCCCTTCCTTTCTTCCCAACTTCTGTTGGGGCTGAGAAGCAAGGAGATAGGGGAGAAAACGCGATCCTGTGAACAGAGCCTAGCTAGCTAGCTAGTTCAGTTCTGCACATAGAATTGCTTTCCCTTCTTTGCTTCCCAACTCCTGCCGCGATTGGGAAACAAGTGGGGGAGGGAGAGAACATGATCCTGCGAGGGAGAGGGAGATCCTGCGGGGGAGGGAGAGAACGTGATCCTAGCTGGTTCGGCTCTGCACACAAGGATCACTTCTGCTTCCTTGCATTCCAACTCCTGCCAGGCAGGGTGGGAAAGACTGCCCTCCAACCTGGCCTGGCACCAGCCTGCCAAGAAGCAAGGGCCGGGGCGGGGGAGGGGGGGCTACCCAGTCCCCTGCCCTGTCTAGAGCCCACTGTATTACTTAGCACAGTCGGCTTTTCTGCTAGTATTCACATTCATTACTGGTGGGAATGGCATTTAGTCCACAAGGATTTGAAATCCAAGGTCAGATCTGCTGTGTTCACTTAAACCTCTCTATGGATGGTCTCATAAATATCTTGACCAGGGGTAGGGAACCTGCGGCTCTCCAGATGTTCAGGAACTACAATTCCCATCAGCCCCTACCAGCATGGCCAATTGCATGGCCCTACCCCTGATCTTGACAATAGTAACATGTAAAATATAAACTTCTATTCCATTCTACATGACTATGAGCACTGCAGTAAGTCTGACTTTGGCCAGCAAGGGGCAGCAATGACATGTGAAACTACTTCGATCTGGGGCTGCCTCTTTGAGCCTTTTGTTCTGCTGACCCTCCAGGTGCTGACCTGTATGCCAATGCCATGGCTGTCGGGAACACAGAGATCTTCCAAGTACTGTTTGATGATGATACAAAGAGAGTCTGCTTCCGTGGCTACTGTGGCACATATATGGCCTTGGTGAGTTAGTCTGCTTGTTGTGAGGAATGACTTGAACTAGGCAAGAGCAGCTACTCTAAACTGTCTCTCACCTACACATATTAGGACAAAGGAACAGGTGTCCTTTTTTCTTCCTGACCAGGCATAAAACTAATAATTGCGTTTCTGTGCCCTGTAAGTTAAGAGAATGATGGTTTCATGTGAACATTCCTGTTGATGGATAATCTTTGACCAGCAGGTGATCCTCATTGAGAGACTTCTTAAACTATTCCTACAAGAGGTTGGAGATGTGGAGAAGGGTCATGTAGGCAGGTTTTTTTTCCAAAGAATAATAAAACAGGAGCCCAGTGATTACTTTAAAATTTAACATTTTTTTCTTTTGTGAGTTGGAGGATCAGTTATTAATACTTAGAGTTACAACTAACAGATGAGTGGGTATTGGGAGCATTACAAAGAGCCACAGATGCAGGCGAAACGTCAGGAGAGAATGCTGCTAGAACACGGCCATACAGCCCGGAAACCACACAGCACCCATAAGTGGAATAAATTTTGTTAGTCTTTTTAAACTTTTTATATTTGAATTTCAAATTATAAGACATACCCAACAAGAGGGCCCTGTATTAAACAGACCACATTTTAAAAAAGATATAAGATGCCACTAGATCTCTGTGGAATTCTTCTCAAAATATGTTTTTCAATCTTCTACCATTATGTAGCCTCAAAGTTCTGTTGACAGTCAGGGACAAGCTGTCATAAGCAATCTATCTGATAAATGGCACTGTCAAAAGACCTTAAGGCCAAGGCCCTGTTTAAAATTGATGTGTTGAGCAAGACAAACAAAAGATGTGAAGTGTTGCCACAAGTCCCCTTAACTACCCAGACAGCCAGAGGCCAAGGGACAGAATACTGTCTTGTTATTTTAACAAGACTGAGTCCAATGTAGTTCCACAGTCTTAAGTGAAACAGGTGTCTGGCCAGCCTGGCCCACTCAGAATCAAGAGCCGTCCCTAAACTTTGGGCAGACGAGAGTGTTGAATTGACCACAGTCAGGTTCTTTTGTAACCCTGATGCAGAACCAAGTACTCTACAGTAAAAAATGAGAATGTTCTCAGAACTGGAGGAACCATGTAGGAAATTTACAGTAGACAAGGTGAGATACAGAACAAAGGGAGGCTTTTACACCCATTGTTTTCCTCTTTGCAGGGTCCCAACGACTGTATTGTTAGCAGCAAACAAAAAGATAGGAATGTCTGGTTTGAACTCAAGTATCAGGACCAGAAGGTGATGCTGACTATAGGTGACAAATACGTGTCTATGCGGCCCAATGGACAGCTCATGGCAATTCCTAAAGCTGCAGGTACAAGGTGGAAGAGAAATTCTCTTGTGAGCACAGGACATGCTGAAACAAGCAAGCATGAATCGGTACCAATAGCTGTCATGGGCGCCCAGGGTTGTTATACCACCAGGGTTGTTATAGTCCCAATCAAAATGCTATAGGAAAACAAATTAGCTCCCTGCCTTTGAAGATTCCATAAGGACATGGGTGCTGGAATTTTGTACCTTTAGTTCTCCCTTCTCTTGGTAGTTCTTGGAGTACAGAGTGTGAGGAGTAATGGCATACTGCTACATGTGAAGGTGGTTTTAGATAGTTTGGAGGGCATAGAATTGGTATACAAGGGCTCTTCTCTCCTTTCTGTTGGCCTTAATTGAAGGAAGCCAGTGAACTTCACTTCCTAGGTTGCAGTAGCTTAATGCTTTAAATGGGGAAGAGTTATACACAAATACATTTTTAAAATCTAATAATAGGTAGAAATGGCCAACAGCACATTTTAAAGACAAGAGCACTCACGTTTTCTTGATGTCTACCTAATATCTCCTTCCCACGACTGTTCTTTCTCAATGTCTGGTGGTGCCCAGGTACAACTTTTTTGAAGGCTATGAGAAGGGGGCACAGGGCAGAAATTGCTATCCCTTCTTAATGACATTTAAACAGTCTTTAGACTGTGTGCTAGGTCAGAGGTCCAAGAGTTTGGATGTTTCGTTTTCAGCCAGCAACTGGTGCCTCGTGGCACAGAGTAGTAAGCTGCAGTCACTGCCGGATTTACCTATAGGCTCAGTTGGCTGAAGCCTAAGCCCTTCAAATCTTAGGGGCCTCCAGCCAAGGTGTATAATATTTTTGACACTGCCATAGGCCATTCTTATACATGCCGTCATAATACACTGTAGTCTCTAAAAATCCTTCAGTAATTTTCCTTGCATTCCATTTCAAAGTAATACTGTCTTAAGCCAATAGCTCATCACTAACATTGATTTCTGTATTGATTTCTGAGGGTGGGAGATGGGGAGGGGCTTCTCTCAATTTAAAGCTGGCACTTGCTGCAGTACTGCAGTCCAAGCTCTGCTCATGACCTGAGTTAGTTCCTGTCAGAAGTCGGTTTCAGGTAGCTGACTCAAGATTGACTCAGCCTTCCATCCTTCCGAGGTGAGTAAAATGAGTACTGACAGCTGTAGAATCCTGCCATCAAACAAGATGAATTATTTACATTTCTTGAACATACACCCCCCTTAAACTGGGACTAACAATAACATATTCATGCTTCATTGAGCTCTGCTAGCACAAAGGAGACTTACAAAAGCTCTGTCCTTCCCTAGACACAACGCTGGCCACTGACAGACAGCCAGCCAGCCAGCCTACAACATGGGGTTAAAATTGCTTCTATGTGGGCTTTTATGCACTTCCAGTTTTCTGCAAGGCTGTATGCTTTGCAGTGGGTTTTCCCCGCTGCTTTCTTAGCATATTTATTTATTTCTTTATTTTATTTGACTTTTATACCGTCCACCCCCGGAGAGCTCTGGGTGGGTTCTCCTGCTGCAAAGTGCTCCTCCCCTGTTATGGCCTATGATTGGAGGGGCAGTCAGAGGAATTTCATAATTCTGGATATCTATTAGGCACTTCTCTAGTTTTCTGTGCCTACCTGTTGCTTGGGATATCAGTCACAGTTGATCAAAACTAGCACCTTCAACTGTGTAAGAATCTAGAGGAAGCTATTGTAAATGCTAGCTAGAGTAATGCACACATTGTCCCCTATCCCATTCAGTTCCTCACTGCAGGGCAATCACAGCCTTTTCCCAAATTCCAACATTAAAACTGGCACTTCCCTTAGAAAAACATTTCTGTCTTGCAAAAAGGGAGGGTAACTGAACCATGTTTAAGCCTTCCAGATCTGCTTTGCCCTGCTCTCTGCAGCAGATGAACATTGTCAAGGTTGTACATTGTCTTGCACTTGCAGGTAAGATTGAAGATTTCCTGATGGTGCTGGTAAACCGGCCACTACTGGTGCTACACACTAATGCTGGGTATGTGGGCCTGTGTTCTGGCATGAAGCGCCTCGAAGCAAACTGCGTCAGTTATGTTGCCAGCAGCCTGTCGCTCATGGAAGAAGGCTACTACAACTTCCAAATTGGTTGGTATACTCGGGTGAGGGAGGGGAAAGAGAGAATCCCGACTGACCCAAATTTCTTTATAAAGGCAGGGGTTCCCAAACTATCTGTGTGAAGAGAAAGATATTATCCTTACAAACTGTGTAGCAACTACTAGTAGAGGATAGTTAGAACAGAACACTTAGATTGTTGCTGTAGATAGAAACAAGTACCTAATAACCAACATTTTTCCTTTACATTTAACTAATTCTCAGATTGAGGTATCAAAGGGGCCAATTACCTACCGGCATTCTGACATGTGGTGTGACATCTTGCCCCAATGCACTTCCTTTTTGCAGCGTGCTGAGAAAGGAGGCGCACCAGGCCAAGATTTCCTGTCCAAAGTGCTTCCTCTTGCCCCACGAATGCCTCTCGCTTTCTGCGGGGGAAGCGAGGGCACTTCTGGTGCAAC
Source organism: Sphaerodactylus townsendi (assembly GCF_021028975.2). Classification (NCBI taxonomy): domain Eukaryota; kingdom Metazoa; phylum Chordata; class Lepidosauria; order Squamata; family Sphaerodactylidae; genus Sphaerodactylus; species Sphaerodactylus townsendi. Next base: position 72,830,854 of record NC_059426.1, on the reverse strand, counting down.
CTTTTGCGCTAGAGCAAGGTAAGGCTGAGAACAAGCGGGTAATTGGGAGGGAATCAGGAAAGGGCTGGTGATCCTCTATCCCAAAGTGCCTGAAATAGGAGAAGACAGCACCCAATAAGTTCTTCTCCATCAGTGGAGGAGAATATCTTTGTGAAAGCTTGCACCTCCTACTTGCACTGGAGAACCACTTCCAGGTAGAATCAGAAAGCTGCAAAAATCTATATACCCTTGCCTTGCACCATAGCAAGGATCCGTTCAGAGCTTTCACATGCTTCAGATCTCTTTATCAGCCGTTGCCACTTGTCACCTTCTGCAGCTGATCTTACTCTGTATAGTGTACATAAGGCCTCAGCATTCTACATCTGGTCTATTGCTGCCAATGCTGCTTTAAAGACCAGCCAACAGATTAAAGTCCAGAAATGCAGATAAATATATCAGGATTCTCCAAACCATCAGCCATCTTCCAGCTATTTGAACAGAAGTTCTCAGGTGCCCCCTTTTCTTTATTGAGAATGATCTAAGAACTCAGACATCTACTTAACAAGCTAATTAGGAAAAGGAAAATTCACATAGAAGCCCTGAGGACTATCACAGAGGTTTTCCTTCAAGGGGAATTCCTTTTCTCAGTTGATGTGATGGAAACCTGCTGCTGTGTTTTCATTCAGGAGATACTTTAGGTTCCCAGCACTTTCATGAATGGTTCTTTTTGCTGGACTTTTCTGGACCCTAAGAATCTTCATGGTTGCTTGAGTGGCCCACATTTGCCTTTGTATATCTTACCTGGACGTCCTGAATCTCCATCTTCCATCCCATCAGCAGGAAAATCTGGCCATCTCTCTTGGGGGAAGAACAATGAAAAGCTGTCTCTATCAGACAGTAATTCATGTGAGAATGATCAGCAACAGCCAAGGCCAACAATTATTTTGTTTTTATTTACAAGAAGCCATACATCCCTTTTGCATCAAAAAGTTGGCAAAACTAATGCTTTTGACCAGGGTCCAGAACATCACACTGTCCTATACAGAAACCATCTCTGGACATGTCTGTCATAGAGTTCATCAGAAGAATGTTCAAATCCCACTCTTTCGTGGAGTTCACCACTCCTTCCACTGAAAATATCCTGGTTTCAACCTGATGAGCAGCAAGCCCACTCTGGTTAGAAATCACAATAAATGCCAGTTTCAGTGGGGCACATATCTACTGCTTCAGTGTTAGGTCTTGGACCTTGAAGCAATAAACTGACTCTGTATTGTTAGTCAGCAGTGTTTATTGATAGGCATTGAAGCCCCCAGCTTGCTAAAGCCAGTTCTGCTGAACCTGGAGTTTGCTATTCCTTTTATTTTGATGTTAGTCCCCCCTCCCATCTTCCCAAGAACTGTGAGAAATAGTTAGTGTGGAACTGAGGGGCCCCAAGATCAGCAACAGATAGAGACCCACCTGGTATCCTAACCCTACGAAATAATGGAAACAATTTCGGTTCTCATAACACCAAAGTGTCAGGGAAAAACGCCAAGTAATCTACTCAGTGTGTGAAGCCATAAAATAAAGATCAAGGGAAGAATGCCCCAGAATGGCAGTGGTAACATATAGCAAGCATATACCTTGTAGCAATTACATTGAGTTGGGAATGTGACCCTGTAGGGTTTTCAAGACAAGAGACATTCATAGGTGGTTTGCCTGCCTCTACATGGGTGAGGGAGTTCTGAGAGAACTGTGACTGGCCCAAGGTCACCCAGCAAGTTTCATGTAGAGCACTGAGGAATCAAACCTGGTTCTCCAGATTTGGGCCTGCCACTTTTAACCACTATATCACACTGCCTGTCTAGTACAGATAGCAGATTAAATAAAATAATACCCCCCAAAAGGGTTTCCCTTCTGCTTCCTTTTCTGCTATGTATCCCATAAATATGTTAAAAGTTGATATTTTAAGTTTCCTGTTCAAACTCTGGGCAGAGGAACTGCCTTCAGTTGGAACCAACAGATTACACAAAAAAATTACATAGCCCTTCCCGTGGAGTGAGTGTAACCCTACAATTAAGCCAATATTTCCTTCTCTTCTAGTGTCACTGGCCCTACACAGCCTGAACCTAGCTAAGAATAAACTAATATTCTTCCTCCTGTCCCTTTAAATAAGTCCTACTGAATATCCTATCCCAAATAAATGCCATTTGTAGCATAATATAATGATAATGGTGAAGTAGACAATTGTTTTGAAAACTTATACGTTTCTATACAATGCCTGTCACATATCTTTCTAACTCTGATATTTGACCTGTAGGCAGCAACTACTGGGCTCTGGATAAAGATGGGCAAGTTATGGTAACCAGTGACCAACCAAGCAATTTTACCATCCAGTTTGCATCTTCCACTTGTATTATCATCAAAGCATCTAATAACAAGTTTTTTGTGGCTGATATGGGAGGCCGGTTATGGGCTGGGGCTTCAGATGCAGCTGGTGCAACACTGTTCCATTACTGAGCACCATCCTGATGTTTCCATCAATAAACTTCTGTGTGAGATCACTTGCTAATGTTCCCTAGTGTTACACTTTGCCTAGTTTCTGATATTTTCAATGACATCTTTTTTACTTCCTGGCTTTTTCCTTATTCTCAATTGCTGTTTGATCATATGGCTGGATGGCTGAACTTTCAAAAATACAGTCAACTCAAATAACCTGATTTGTGGTGAAAGAACTCAAACTGCTGGGCCTGACCTCAACCAGGGCTCTCTTCTGTTTAAGTCTCATACAGTTAGGCCATTTCTGCATGGTCAGAGGCAGCAGGAGCATCAGGACTGTGCGGGCAGTTCCGACGCTGCTGCTGCCCGCAGGGGCGGCTCCACACAGAGCTGCCCAGGGTGTGTGCAAGGGACTTACCTTGCCTTCCTATGCAGCTCCGGGTGGCTGAAAAGACATGCCCATGCTGCCTTCTGACCGCCGGGGCCGTGCCTTTCCAGCTCCCTGGAGCTGTACAGGCAGGCAAGGTAAGTCCCTCGCACACACCGGAGGGGCCAACGGCGGCGCGAAGATGGCATTTTCGAAAAACCTTGCTCGGGGAGCATGGTTTGGAAGCGGCATCTTCATGCCACTTGGGCAGGCCCAGCACAGCCCTGCTGTGCGAACAGCACCCCAGGGACAGTGTTTTTACCATCCCTAGGGTGCTGTTTTCCGCCTGTGCAGAAACAGCCTTAGATAAATAGCACAGGGTCAGTCAGTGTGACAGATGCTAACCCTTCCCTGTATTATACAAGCGCAACAATTCAGCCTCTGAAAGTATCCCTGTGCTACATAAAAACTTTAGGTGGCTACAACAGTTGAAAAATAAATATTTATTCCAAGGATACAGTAGAAAAACAAAGTGCCACAAATCACTAATACACACAGTCATAATACTGAATAGGAGGGTGCATAAAACTCACTGCCCTCATTGTCATCATCCCATCCCCTTACAAGGATTAGATACAGGAGGTTACACACAGGAAAGACTGGGTAGAGATGTCCCAACTGCACACATGATAGAAACACTGGACCCAACATCAGACTGTATCATACCAAAGTAGTCCAAGGTTGCTGCAGCTATAATCTAAACTTTCAGGAGTTAAATTTCCAAGTTCTAAAGTCTGAACAGAACTTGTTACCCTCTAGCTGGAATGCAAGGGTAATACTGAGTCTGTGACGAGCACTTGGTCCAGTTCTTTCTTGAAAGCCTGCCTGGTGGTCTCTAGCTGAAACAAAAAAGTGGCTATGGTACCTTCCACCTTTTCAGTGAAATGATATCGAGCCACAGACAGCCATGACAATGGAGGGTTCATGCAGCCTCTTATCTATATGGACAGTTCATGTTTCCATGCAATACCATCCAGCCGGATATTCAGTAGGAGTCCAAACTACAGAAAACAATGAACATAAATAAGAATATAAGCAATTACACCACAAAACAACTCTCTTTACTCAAAGTAGGTATGATCTCATTTACACTCCGACAGTCACAGATAGAAGTCACATAATGGCAGACTAGTACACAGTGATTTTGTGGAATTACCTTCAACAGTATCCTTGTCAAACACGTACCTAAGCCCTATTTTCAATTATATCGGTGCTTTCTTCCTCCTCCACTGTCTCAGCCCCTTTAAATTTCCTAGCCCATGGAGATATTTTCTCCTTTCCACATAGTAAACCTCTATCCCTCCACCATTTTCTTCTTTGATCCTTTTCAAACACGTACCTCAGCCCTTCTGTCAATACATGGTCTCTCCCAGAACGCGTGTGAAAAAACCCAATATTTTTCACGCTTTTCAGTTTAGAAAACCAGAAAGCCAATAGTAATATTTTTTTAAAAAAATGATTAACAGAAAATTCACTTCCTAAACTACCAAAAAAAAAAAGGTACCTGGAAAAAGAAGCCAGAGTAAGAATTCCCAAAAACAGCTCGACCGCATAGAAAAGAAGCAGGATAGCGTTGAGGATGGCCTCAAGGCGTAGAGCGTAGGTCTGCAGTAGAAGATAGTAGGCTGCCATCACAGCTGCTGGAAAGGTTAGAGCCAAGCTGATGGAGAGTGGCACTTTCCGTTGACACAAGTTCCCTTTTGACCCTGTCACAAATAGCATAATCAGTCAAGCCGTTAGGCCTTCCTTAGAAATACAAAGCAAAGAAGCCACATTGTTTGGAGACAGGATGGGAAGTCTGATTTTCTGGAAGCAGCTTGGATTTATTGTCCATTAAGAGCAGGAAACTGAATTTTGCAACTTTTCATACTGCAATTCTAACCATTTCCCAGATCAGGAGAGATAGCTAAACTTCAGATCAGGCCTAAAGAAATCAGAAACTACAACAAAAGTATTTCTGATGCATGGCTACCCATTCAGCTCTATTTCATCTGTGGCATCTTCCCCAACTCAAAAACTTAGGACTAACAGAACCTAGAATGAAAAAGAACCAATTACATTTCTACTCTGCTTAACAACAACACCAAGACACCCATGAATATATTAATGGTGAGGGCAGAATGTATGGGATGATTGCTTGGTGAGCTACATGGAATAAGGAATGTCAGGAAATGTGTGTCAGCTAAAATGCAACCACAGATGTTCACCAACAGCTTAATACACCACACCCAGAGGCATCTGATAATTTGATATTCACCAAAAAATATCCGAGCAACTTCAATTCCAAGGTAGAGGAAAAGCATAACCAGGTCCAAGGCCAGATTTGCAGACGGATACGGCAACAGCAGTCCTAGGGTGTACAGAAATAGTAACATGCATCAAGATTAAAAGACGCAGCTGTCCATCTCTACTGCATTTCTTGAAAAAGAAGAGTCCTGTATTAAATAAACTCAGTAGTTCTATAAAGCCCTTTAATCTTCAAACAGTCAGCAGCTAAGGATGGAATAAGACAGAAAATACTAATTTCTACTTTCTTTAGAATGTCAAAAGGTAAACAAAAGATAAACATCTTCCCGCCAAGCCCCCTTTCCATCAGTCTGCAGCTGCAGCCAAGAAAAACTCACCTTTATAGACAAATATGAAGATCTCCAGCAAGAAATACGTGGCATAATACCAGCCATTGAGGAACAGCAGAATCTCCAGAGGCGTAGAAGAGAGCTGCCGATCTAGGGGAGACAACCAGACCATTTATGGGATGTACTCTCTTTGTGCCACCAAGAGTCCCAGCTTGGGTACCTGTGGGGACATGGCAACCACCAACACCTTTTCTGGTGGCTGCCAAGTGCTTCTGTCCCCATTCTGCCCCCCCCCCCCCGTGCTCCTGTCCCTAACCTCCTCCCCGGGCTTATCTGGGCTGGCAAGCTTGCTGTGGGCTCGCCAGTTCAGGCAGCCGCCCCTCTCAGCATCAACCACTTCACTCAGTGCCATTCAGGGCTGGCGAGCCCATTGCAGGCTTGACAGATGAAGGTAGACACTTCCCCACCGATGCCAGTCTAGGCCACCAGTGCCACCCACCCCCGGCCTGGCTCAAGCAAGTCACATGTCATATCCAGCCCTCATAACAAATGAGTTCAACACCCCTGATCTACACTGTAGTACTAAGTTAACAGGCAGCCATCATTTTGTGCCTGGGTCGTTCTCCTGCAGAAGTCATTTTGTGTCAACTGTTTTGTTGCTGAGCCCACCGGGCAGTTTCAGAATTCCAAATGAGTCTGCGGGCTCCAAAAGGTCAGGTCCCCCAACACAGACTTGCTGGCTATATTGCACTGAAAGCCCAGTTATCAGAAAACTGACCCATTTAAAGGTGATAAAACGTGGTTTATGTTTGTCAAAGTGGAAACCAAGCCTCACTAAGGAGTTAACAGCAATTGTTAGGGGAAGTATGAGCTTCTCTGAGCCCCTTCCCAGCAAAACCTGTGTAACAGATATCGTCGCAGAGGTAGTCAGCTGTATGATATGCTCATCGGTTTGGACAATGGGGACAAAATCACAGACAACCAGTGAGCAGGTCCATCAAACCACGCACACCTCAGATCTGGCAACCTCCACTCACCTACGCTCCAAACTAATTTAGCACAGCTGAAAGACCACACGATTCTTAACGCAAAGTTAAAAACCCTCCTCCATCACTACAAAGCTATGGAAAGGGAACACACCGGCCGAACACTTCGCGGCTCTGACTCCAGGACAGCGGCTGATGGGGGGTGAAAAGAAGCAAAACTGCCGCAAGGGTGCTAAAGAGGCAGCTGGCGCTGTGGTTAAATGCATGGCAGCAGGAGGTCTCCGCTGGGCTTACTCCGCTCCTTCCGTCGCCAGTGACTCCCCAGTTCATTTTAGGTCCAGTCTGCGCCACTAGTCGCCACGGCCCCTCCCCCAAGCCCCAGTCAGCTTGCTCCAGGACGTGGGGGGTGGGCATCCCTCGGGCTTAAAAGGCCCTCGGCCACCCCCCCACCCTCCGGTTGCAGGACCTTCCAGCACCAACAGGCTTCCCCACCCCGCACCGGTCCTTTATGGTTCCAAGCCCCCCTACTCACTCCGAGGCGCCATCTTCCGTTTCCATGGAAACCCGCCACGCAGTGCAGTCTCTTCCGGAAACGCTCAACCGGGAAGGGAGGCCTGGGACCAGAGACCATAGAGAGAGTCTCTAATATCCGTGCTAGAGTCATATGCAATCCATCGCTGAAGTGACAGGGATTCCATAGTGGAGTCGCTGTATTATTCATTCATCTGAAAGAAAAAGAAAAAAACGGGTTCCAGCCCCCAGACGCTTGTTCTTCAACGTGTCCCAAGACCCCATTTTGTTGAAAGTCGCGACCCTGCTGGCGGTTAAAACAGCTTCTGTTTGATACCAGAACACGGCATAGCTAAAAAGCATACTTCATAACCAACAGGTTAGATAACAAAAACACAGGAAAAAAAATAATGCTCATGACTATTATAGTTAGGGATGTACCAGCAAAAACTTGAAAAGTAACAGAGCCAATTTTGCTGGTACATCCCTAACTATAATAGTCATGAGCATTATTTATTTTCCTGTGTTTTTGTTATCTAACCTGTTGGTTATGAACTATGTTGTGAACAGGTAATGAACTAGCTATGTTTGTTACAGTCCACCCAATATTAATATTTCTAGATTATACCAGTATAACCATGAATTTAGCCCTCTATTGTAACTTGTGGGGGAAAGATCTTTTGTTCCTGAGACTGGGACGTAGGTATAGATTTTTTAGGGGGGGGGGTTCGGGGGGGGCCACACCCCACCTGCTCCTAGGGCATGGCCATGCCTACCCAAGCCCCGCCCCTGGCCTAGCGCTTATAAAAGCAGCTCTCCGAGGTCGGGGATGGCAGACTTCCCTGCCCTGCCCTCCCTGCCCTGCCCTGCCCCTCCCCTCTGGGCAGAGGCATAGAGGGAAAATGGAGCCTGGTGCAAAATCTGAGTTTTGCGCTCGTCCCCCCCCCCCCCCCGCGCAGCTGCTGTGATGCTGGAATCCACCCCCAAACAGCATCACTTTCAATGGTGTTTAAACTAGAGAGCCCAAATTCTCTTTTTAAATCCACCTTAAAGGGAGAATCTGGGGCCCCTAGTTAAACAACATTGAAAGTGATGCTGTTTTGGGGTGGATTATCCCACACCCTGAAACAGCATCACTTTTAATGTGGCGTAGTGGTTAAGAGCAGGTGAATTCTAATCTGGAGGAACCGGGTTTCCCTGCTCTGCCACTTGAACTGTGAAGACTTATCTGGGGAATTCAGATTAGCCTGTGCACTCCCACACATGCCAGCTGGGTGACCTTGGGCTAGTCACAGCTTTTTGGAGCTCTCTCAGCCCCACCCACCTCACAGGGTGTTTCTTGTGAGGGAGCAAGGGCAAGGACATCGTAAGCCCCTTTCAGTCTCCTACAGGAGAGAAAGGGAGGATATAAATCCAAACTCTTCTTCTTCTTCTAAACTGAGGACCTCAGATTCTCCCTTTAAATCCATACCAAAGGGGGTGGATTTAAAAGGAGAATCTGGGGAAATTTGGGGGGTGCCTGCTGTCAGGGGTGCAATGGTTAAGCTAGAAGCACCAAACGTTTAGGGTATCTTTAGGAGTCTCTCCTAATGATACCACCCAGGTTTGGTGAAGTTTGGTTCAGGGGGTCCAAAGTTATGGACCCTCAAAGGTGTAGCCCCCATCTCCTATTAGCTCCCATTGAAAACAATGGAGGATGGGGCACTTCCTTTGGGAATCCATAGCTTTGGACTCCTTGGACCAAACTTCACAAAACCTGGGTGGTATCAGTAAGAGACTCTCCTGATAATATATCCCAGGTTTGGTGAAGTTTGGTTCAGGGGGCCCAAAGTTATGGACCCTCAAAAGTGTAGCCCCCATCTTCTATTAGCTCCCATTGGAAACAATGGAGGATGGGGGCACCCCCTTTGGGAGTCCATAACTTTGGACCCCCTGAACCAAACCTCACCAAACCTGGGTGGTATCATTAGGTGAGTCCCCCAAACAATCCCTGAAAGTTTGGTGCTGCTAGCCCAAACAATGTGCCCCCTGCAGGCCAAAAACAAAACACTAAAATGTTTTAAAAACCCACAAACGGGTGGGCGGAGCTTCGGACATGAATGGGGGGGTTCAAACCCGAGACCCCCCCCCCCACCTACGTGCATGTCCTGAGAGAGAGCCATAGAGGGTGTGATGAAGAGAAAAAAAAGGAGGCAAGCCATCTGGGTCCAAGGGCAGAAAACAGAGAGCTGCAGTAACATATAAAGCCTGATGAGCAGCTGATCCACCACCAGACAGCCATGAAATGCTGAAAATGTGACCAATACAGCACACTAAGGATAACAGAATTTGCATTACAGCTGGATGAGTCAGTTTTGCCATACAATTAATATTTGTTGCTCGCTTATGTGTGCTTTATAAAAGAAAAACATTTAGCTCAAGTGTGGTTATTTGTTATGCAACTAGAATAGCTACTAAAGAGGAGTCAATATTTTGTGTTGAGCAGTTCTTCAAAAAGACAAGAAAATTCTATTTGCTAACATTTTATTGTGCAAGTATTGATGGAGCACTATTAATGACTGGTCGCTATCGCAGGTGTGTTGCTTACTTGAAAAATGCAGTGCCAGATATCTTTTCCATTCACTGTGCCATTAATTGCCAACTTCTGATTGTGAAAAACCTTAGTGATACCTTGCACAAGTTATAACAGTTATTACTGTAGTGAATAAAATTAAAGCCCATGCTGTCAGTGATCGACTGTTCTGGAAGTTCTGTGTTGAGAATGATGAAAATTGTGAATGCTGGTTCATACTGAAGGTCATTGGCTATTGAAAAGTGACTTGTGTGAGATGCTTTTACGACCGTCTTGACACTGTTGCAGAGGGTTTTTTTAAAAAAAGAAAAATAGTTTGCTCAGTGACCAATTCAAAGAGATTAGGCATGACATTGCTTAGTTATCAGAATTATTTGCACTATAAACACCTTTTTTCCCCTTCCAGTGCCTTTCTTCGTATTCCTCTGCCCTCCTCCCTCAGTCTTTCTTGTGTTTGTGGTTCTTCCTCTGGCAGTGTTTCCGTCTCTGCCGCCATTGAAAGGGCCTGAAATTGATTTCTGAGTTTCAATGGTACCGAATGCCATTTTGCTCAACACCTTTGGGGTAGTGCTGTAGCACTCTGAAAAATTTCATTAGAGCAGTCAACCACGCTGTTGTCTCTTTGACTGTCTCCTCATCCTTATGCAGGGCCTCTGTTAATGAAATTCTCCCTTTCATCTCATGGATAGTAATAATCTCTGGACCTTCTCCTCTAAAAGCTGTCAATTTACACGGTTGACAAGTGAAGCCCATCTTGTCCTCAGAAAGGAAAACCAATACAGTGCACTCCCTGCAGGTAACTAGAAATGGGCCATGAGCACTCATAATCCCCTTCACATGAATTCCTTCATCCTAGAATTACCTTGCTGTGTTCTAACTTGAAACTTACAAACCTTACCAAATGTGTACCTAAACTACAAAGGATATCACAACAATATAAAAGCTTATTATCTACTTATAGAGTCTCTGGGCCCAATCCCCAGACCAACCCGCCCTTAGCTTTCGCCCTTTTGTTTTGTGCCAAAGGCTTGTGCCTCTGGCGGGAGAACATTACAGTTCAAAGGCTTACAACTCCCCACCTCTCAACAGAAGTAGGGCCAGCAATCTCTAGGCAAACAGACCTTCCTCTTTCAGCAACAAAGTAGACAAAAGAATGCAGAGAACCAATCAGAAACCCCTTTCCAGTAGGCTGCAAGTACCCACTCACCGTCCAACACTGTCCTCTCACACTGGTACTTCAGTTAATTCTCCAGCAATTTGAAAAGGCAATGCAAACATTCTCCTCACCAGCAGCTCTATCCCTTGCTCCTGTATCTGTCCAGCTGACTCAGAGCTACATAAAGATATGTCTTAGAAATCTGGAGATCTTCTTTCAGTCGAAATTCCAGACTGGGTGATCAATCCATTTCAGATACTTAGTAAATTGGGTAGTGAAGGAACAACTAGTTGAACTATGACATTGAGCTAAAGTTAGAGATTAAGACATAATAATTTAGGTTACAAGGACATTTGTGATCACTATCCAGCTTTATGGAGAGTGGTTAAGATGCTTCTTATTGCATTTCCAACACCACCTTTGGTGAAAAATGGTTTTTCTGTGGTCATCCAATTTAACACCAAGCAAAGAAACCAACTCCATATTACTGAACATGGTGATTTCATACTCCTGCTTAGTGACTTTAAACCAGACACTGGAAAACTGATATCACTTCATCAAGCCTATCCATCACTGAACAGTGAACTAGTTACTAAATGTGGTATCTGAGATTCTTGCTAAATCAGATTTTGAAAACTTGGTATCAAGTTAATCAGTGTTGTTGAATAAATTGAACTTAAAAGTTTTAATTGATTTTGAATAAATGTGCAGTTGTTACTGTTTTGAATTTTATTATCTTCCTCAATATGTTGTGCAAACTGCTATTCTTCCTCAATATGTTGTGCAAACTGCTATTCTGAATAATGCTTTTATAGGGTAGGTTAACAGGCACCAAGGATGAGTTTATGGAACCAGGGGGATGGTGGCCTGAAAAAGTTTGGGACCACTTTATACCCTTACTTCTATACAGCTATGACTCTGCTAGCTAACCTATACCGTCATCTTCAAGCCCCTAATAATGAAATAAGCTATTTCCCTAATTTGGGGTTAATAGGGAAATGCTATCTCACAAGAATAGCCCTTGCCAACAAGAAAATAAAACATTTTTTTCTGGAAAAGTGCTGATTTATTTTCTCATTATTTAAAAAACACCAATACAAAAGGGGAATCTACCAAGTCAATTGTCTCAAGCTACAGCACAGTCCTTTCATAAGTAATTTTGCTTAGGATGGTAACAGCCAGTGATTCTAATGAAGGCTGGGTATCTTCTTGTCAGAGGGAGGGGGATGGAGGATGAGGGAACAGTCCCCAGAAGGAAACTGCAGCATTGCTTCTTCATGTTGAGAGTTCTCAGCCAAAACCATTTGGCACTGCAGATCATTCCTCAGTAAGGCTGCAGAGACTGCAGTTTGCATAGCTGAAAGGAGGAAAGTGGAGTGCTTTGAAACTGAGCAATCTGTAACAGCAAGCAAGGAGTCCACAGAAGAGCCAAAAACACTGGTGTGCATAGGACTTAGGAACGAGATGAAGTACAAAATTTAGAATGGGACTATAGGGGTTTGTGACGAGTAGAGATATGCTGTAAGATACTGATAAGGTTTCTGAGACATCATAGCAGGCTGACCTCTCCTTGAGATAACTAGGAAGCATCAATCAGCTATGGACTTGAGCAAACTCTTTTCGTAGCCAAAGAGAGTCCTGGTAGAAACGTGGGTCTCCCAAGTGTACTGCAGTCCTCTTATAAAAGTAGTAGTAGAGCACAGCCACTGCAACAAATGAAAAGTAACAGTCAATAAGGTTCCCATCCATATCCATCTTACTGATTTCACTATATTCAGGGAAATTTGCCCTTGCTTAAACATATTACTCAGAGGAATAGGTAGAGAATCCCAGCTTTTGGGATGATGCCAATGCAGTCTGCAAGCAAAGTATTTCCCTGCTCCCAGCAAAAATCCCCTGTCTGGCCAGATGGAGTGGGGTGGGGACGAAGCCATCCTCACTGATGACAAGAGACTTTGTGCACATGAAAAAAATTATTCCCGTTAATTCTTACCCAGTCTTTGGAACACAAAGAGAGTCTGCAGTCCATCTGTCCACACAAAGTAGTTGGAGTTTTTCCAGCGGATGTTCTGTGGAAAAAAAGAAAAGAAACATTTAACAACTGGGAAAAGATACCATAAAAACAACAAAGCCAGCTATCCAGGTATTTAAAATGTCATTTTTCTTGGGTTATTAAGAATTCTGCTCCTTCAGAAACAAAGGTCTTCCTATTTCTCTGTTCTCAATATTTACTTCTATAGTTTGAAATCAGCTGGATGTTCAAACACTTGTCTTGAAAGGGTAATGATTAATTGTTCCAGCATTCTAGAAAACAAATAAGGGCACAGGGTTCGGTGACAATTTCAGCTGAATATACTGGCCCAACTGGGGTTAAGACAATGGCATCTTAAAGGGGAATAATCCAGACTACTCCATCTCAAAAAGGAGATGACAGTTGAATATTAGGGCCCACCAGTTCCATGCTTTCAGCCTGCTTGGAGAACTTTGAAAGCCACTTTCCAACTGCCTGGCATTATATTCATCTTCACATTATCAATTCTTATGGTAGTACCAACATTTTCAGAAGGCTCAAAAGAGTTCTGCCTATCCACAGGGATTGCAGTATCTTGATGTACTACTTTCCTAAGAACATAAGAACAAGCCAGCTGGATCAGACCAAAGTCCATCTAGTCCAGCTCTCTGCTACTCGCAGTGGCCCACCAGGTGCCTTTGGGAGCTCACATGTAGGATGTGAACGCAATGGCCTTCTGCGGCTGTTGCTCCTGATCACCTGGTCTGTTAAGAAACACTTTCCACAAATTTTGTAAGTTTCACAATCTTCCGGTCGAAAATTGGAGCTCCTTTTATCATTCTAAAACATAATATTTGTGCAGGCGAGGTAAGAAGTCATAAATTGCTTGATATTAAAATCAGATGTAGCATTTTTACAAGACCCTTTCCTTAAAGTTATATGAAATAGTTTCTCAAAAAGCAAACCCATTTTGTCCAATGGCCTGTAAAAACTCATGTTTCTAGCGGAAGTCTATCAATCTGGCCTAAGGGTTAAACATCTAGACACCACATGGAGTGGGAGGGAGCACTGGGGAACAGCTCAGCAAGTACAGAAAGGCTAATCAGATTAGCTGATTTATACAGAATACTTAGACCTATTCTAGCTCCTGACAACAGATCCCAGAAAATCCTTTTAAATCCTCCTGCTTGACTGTCTAGGGAAGTATTCATATCCCAGAATTGCTCCAACAAGGACTGCAGACTCCAGCTTCTCCAGACATGGGGTTTTAAAACCCCAATAAGGAGATGGAAAATACTGAGGATAGAACTTGTCATTGTTTTTTAAAAAGATACCTAATATACACAAAACCCCTATTGGGAGAAGGGAGAGTAAAAGGCCATTATTTTAGATAAAAGTTCTGAAAACATGATGGATCTTTAGGTAATAATAAGGAAATTCAACTTCTGTACGTCTTTTCACTTCCTAGTTCCCTGATATATCAAAATCTCTAAATATAATTTCCAACCTTTCAAGTACTTGGTTCACAAAACTATCGGAAAAGTTAGGAAGACGGGAAAATACACTTCCAAAGAAAATAAGAGTCGAGATATCAAAATTTAAACAAAAGTCAATTATCTAACTTGCTCGAAAGAAGATGTACAATCACATGTACAAATAAGACTTCATTTGTAAATAATACATAAAGCAGACAATGACCAACGAAATACAGCTAAGGGTTTTTAGTGTGCTCAACTATCAAGTGACATACAAACACAATATTGGTGAGCCATGATAGATGACTTAAATTATAACTGTATGTAGTCAATGCAAAGCTAATTATTTTCTATGAATCTCCAATGATAATTATAAGCAATTAAGATAAACAGAAATCACTAAAATGAGAAACTCAGGGAAAGCAGAAAGGCAATACTGCCAGGCGAACTCCCTAACTTTGTCCACCAGAAATAAGAACATAAGAACAAGCCAGCTGGATCAGACCAAAGTCCATCTAGTCCAGCTCTCTGCTACTCGCAGTGGCCCACCAGGTGCCTTTGGGAGCTCACATGTCTGTATATCTAATATATCTAAGGTCTTATTGGAAGACACATTACATGCATCCATACTATACATGACCAGTATAGATGAAGAATGTTCAATGTATGTGAAATAGTTGACACAAGAGTCTCTGGGTGAAGAATACATTGCAGATGAAAAACTGAACTGTCAAAAGAGGACAGACTAGATGCTGGACAGACTGTTTGGAATATTTAAAACTAAAATCCTCAGAGACATCTTGATACTAACTGACTGCACTAGCATGGAATTTCAGTCATATACTGATTAAATTAGAATGGTACAAAAATAGTTTCACATGAGAAAAAGTGTTCCAAACCATAAAGAAAATGTTGTTTCTGATACATTGCACTGTAAACTTTGTAATCATTTAGACATTTTCCAGTTGTATCTTATTCCAGATACTCAGATTGCAATGCCAAAAGTACTTACTTGGGTCATCTAATCTAACTTCTTGCACTTGACCACCCACAAGACTTCCATGATTAAGATTATAACAGACCAGAGAGATAGATACTAGACTAAGAACCTTCTGAGGCATAAGAGAGAAAAAAAGACAGCATATTTGATGTCTTATTGGTCTTTGTTCATGTACAAAGAGAATAATTAATGGAATCACACTAACTTTGTATTTCTGGAAGCTCTCCCATTCATCCTACAGGCAAAGTTACTGATCTGTACATTGCACTAAAGGTGGCAGCAAGTGTAGAAACCTGGAAGTATCAGGTTGTTTAAAGAAAATACCATAATTATGGAAGTTGGTTTGGAGATGAGTCTTGTAGACGCTGCCTACAATGAAGTAGGTCTTTGCAACCTATTCATCTCTACTCTTACAGAATATAGCTTTTTGTTTAGTGCCTTCCTTTGGATTTCCACATTAATCAAAACCACAAGTTGAAGGAGCTGGGAAGCATGCTTGCACATGCTTTATGTGCTTTCTCCATTACTCATGTTCAGAATTTGGGCTTCCGTGATAATGAATATAAACAGCTTGATTTATGAGCCAGACATAACTGGAATGCTATCCTGCCTTACCATAATCCAGACGTGGAAGAATATGCTCAAAGCAAGGTATGCTGCTGAGAGGATAATGGCTCCTTTAAATTTGTGGAACAGGAGATTAACCAGGCCAGCCTGGAAGACGAAAGTATTGAAGAACATGAGGAAGATAATGATAACGTTGAAGAGGATGGCAATATCCTGAATACTGTGGAAAGAAAGACAAAGCCTGATGAATGCCTTTACACATTCCTGGACAGTGTTTTAATAATTGGAGAACAATAAATACATTAAAATAACTACAAAAATCTCTCCTGCACAACTTTTCACTTGGATGTTATTCCTCAACCACCTATGCATAAAATACCAAGGCTATGCTAAAACCATGCTGCTGAAATAAGTCAATTTAAGCTTCATGTTTTCTTCTGGTCTGCTTTCCCCAAATACTTGGTGATTATTATAATACGGTTAATGCAGTGGTGTCGCACCAATGGGAAGGGGGGGCGACGCCTCAGGCAGAGCCATGGCGGGGGTATGGCCTGGCTATAGCAGGGGTGTTCCGGGACAGGAGGCACCGCGGCAGGGGCGCAGACCATGCACATGCCCAAGGTGCAGTTTCCCCTTGCTTCGCCCCTGGGTTAATGTGTGAACCAGGTTATGAGATCCCTCTTCTTTCATTTTGTATGAGAGACACCTTAAGAGAACTGGAACTAAGGTTACGATTCTGAAGCACATTTATGACACAGTAAATCAAATAGGATTCACTGGGATTAATTTCTGAGTAATCACACACAAAACCATGTTGTAAAGGTCTTTGTTCCCAGACACTTATTCAAAAACTAGTCTGTAGCATTATCCAAGGATTGAAAACAAACCACATATCTGGCTCCTCCATTACTCTCTGCCTTTTAGAGATGGATTTTTAGCTCTCAAAACACTTCTAATGGGCCAGCTAGACTACAAAGTTCTTACGGCAGCTTACAAACAGCTAAAAAAATCCAATATCAACAAAAATAAAATAAACAATTAAAACAAGTACTTTAAAAACTAAACTGTTTACCATTAGTCCTCAAACTTTTAAAAATGGGACTACTGTACTTTTCAGGAACCCCCAGCATGAGACACAAGAAATCTCACCACAGTTAACACTAAACAAGCTTATATTCCATTTTTAATGTTTTATATTTATAAACACACACCATTAGTGAGCAACAGTCTGCACTCATAGCCATTTCACATATTACACAGAGGCAAACCCAGCTTCACCATTACTTCCCAGAGCCTCCTCGCCCACCTCATCTTGTTCCTCCTCTACCTTCCCAGTTTTGAAACCCCCCACCAACATATCACACTTCAGCTAATACCAGCAAGAGGCCAAAAACAATGTCCAAACAACAGTCTGAGTAAATAAAAATAATTTCACCTGGTGCCTTAAGTTCAATACTGTAGACACCAGGTGAATGGATGTGGGTAGAGAATTCTGTAGACAAGGAGTCGAAACAGAAACTGTCTTGTCAGCTACTTTGTCTCTGAACATGAAGGTACAGAAGACTTGTAAAGATCTCAGTAATGAACAAGTTCAAGTGGGAACAGGCATATTTACATTCACATACATTCCAAAGTCATAAAAGATCTGGGCTTCTGCTATTCTTGATGCTACATAGTTTTTTTAGGAATGTGTAGTAATCCAAATGTTCCTTGGTATAATTTCAATACCTCCTATTTTATGAGATGAGAAGCCTAAACTTAATGTGTTCTTTCTTATGTAAAAAATGTGTAAAAATGCACATATTAAGATTTATCACCATTATCTGGCTTATAAAAGAGGTAATGCTTTGAACGTGCCTTAAATTGAACTGGCACCTAATGGAGCTCTTTGGCAAAATAGGTTCCATTTTATTTAGGTTGCTGCACTTGTAGGTGTGAGCTATATTCATAGGCAGCACCATGCAGACCACATTTCAGTAATCTAATCTGGATGATACCACAGTACATTTATTTGAATGGGTGTAACTCTACTAAAGGTTGCACTGCAAGCCACATTTTCTATAAAGGGCATAGCTAGTGAACCAACTGAAGGTTCTTAAAGGTGCACTTAGTGCCATGCACTAGTAAATAATTATTAGATGTGGGCCAGACCTAATAGCACCCCCAATTTGCACTTGTGATCTGTTTTGCAACTGCAACTAACCTGTCCAAACCCTGTACATAAATTGAAACAGTAAATAAATAACCACAAACATATATTATCCTGCCATACTCACATGAACAGTACAAGCTGGATGACAGGGGCCGTGCGCAACAGTTCAGAGAAGGAGTTGACAAAGAGATCATAAAACAGCAGTAAGAACTGCAAGGTGAGCACCAGGCTATAACTACTGGTTTGGAGCATCTTCCTTGCCTGGAACTGTGGGACCTCAGGGTTCGCATCCCAGACAATGGTGCCAGCTCATATTCAACAGGAAGTCATATACTTTTCAAAACTATACCATCGCCCTAAGACTTAGTTTTCAAACCTGTAAAAGAATATAAGAAAATGTAATTAACAATAGCTAGTGAACCAGCTCCTTCATAAGACTGCAGATAATACTGGCCTGCTCAATATGCTAAACAGTTTAAGCATGCACCTGCATCTAGATCAAGATTTGGGATGCAAAGTAAAATTAAGGTATGGCTAGCCTAATTTCAAGCAAAGAAAAGAAGCCTCTTCCAGTATGAAGACTTAGGGGACATGAGCAAGGTTTTTCTTATACAGGGAGGGATCCCATCATTTCACACACATACTTTTTCTGCAGCTTCTCACTGTAAACATGAACAGAGTACCACACGACTAATTAAGAGACCTCCCCACAGAGCCAAAACAGATCAAAGGCCGGACAGTGAAAGAGAGGTAATGCTTTATGAAACAAAATCACAAACAGAACTTTGAAGAGAAAGCTGCAAATGACCCAAGAACATTACACAACATATCAAACGGGTGGGGGCGGGAAGGCAAAACCACCAAGTGGGATGATGTTATGTAGCCTGGGAGCTTCCAGCAAGATTAGCAACATTTGCAACGCCAGCCCCAAGGAGCACATCAGTGCTAATTTTCCACTGCCGGGTGCATTACAGATCTTGGTTATGTCACACAGCCAAGCACCTCCAGGAGAAGGTCAACAGCCAAACAATGACAATGTCAGTGAATGAAGGCACCTTGCTTTCAAATGGGAGCAGAATCGAAAGTAGGCTTTACCCAGCATTGCTCCTGCACCTTTCAGAGCACAAGGGACTTTACTATTGCTAAAACAGAAAAAACAAACACAACTCGTGATTTCTCTCGAACTGCCACAATGAGGAAAACAAACCACGAGGTGGAGAAAATGAAGACACCCGGGAAAGAAGCACAGGTCTTATAACACACAGGAAAGTAACGGAATCCGGATCTTGTCCGTCACGTGTGCATTCTCACCGCGTCGGGGATCTGCTCTTGTCTCGTCCTCCCTCTCTACCTACCTCCCACATTTCACTTCTTCCTTTCACGACGCTCCCTTTCGTGAGGTTTCAGCATCCCCTCCGCGGGTCAAGTCGGGAAGCTGAACTGGCCGCAGCCCCACGAGACCCCACAGAGCAGCAGCGGCCACCCGAGTCATGGCAGACGCCGCCCGCCGCGCCCCACACTCACCTCGCCGTCTTGGTCTCCATGGGGACAGCGCCATAGAGACAGAGAGACAGAACGGCCGCTTGAGGAGGCGCAGGAGACCGCCTAATCGGACGTTCCCTCACGTGTGGTTACTATAGAGATGTTCCCTGTCTCGCCGCTCCTTTTCCCCTCTTTACGGCGGAACTCAGATTCAAAGCCGGATGGGTTCTATAAATATCGTCTGTGCCTCTGGACCCTTGTTTGTTTATTTATTTTTTTATTGAGATTCTAAATATTTCTAAGTAATAGGGTTGCAGACGATAGTATTCTACAGACCGATCCTAAACTCATTGATTTCAATAATCAAGGGCGTCTGTCATCGCATAGGGTCAAGGTACTAATAGCCCGATTCTGTAGTAACACAGTTATTAGGAGATTGTAAGTGTCCGAGGTGTCCCCCCCTCCCCCCCGTGAGACTTCGCCTATGCATTTAATGGCTGATTGAGTTTGACAAGCAGAAATTTGATTGAGAGAGCTTCCCTCGCTCAATGCCATGTAACTTTTCCCTTGAAAGTGAATTTCATCGTGTCCCCTAGTCCTTATGACGCGAAGGTCTCGGGTTTCACACGGAAACTACATTTCCCAGAAATCCATCGATCTCCATGCCGGATATGTTGATTGGGCGGCTCATAACACTGCGAAGACGTGGGGTGGGGGTCTCTGCGGCTTCGGATGATGAGCTGTAGTCGAGGGTCGACAGCGCATTGGAACTACTTTTCCCGACATCCCCTGCGCGTAAGACGGAAGCGAGGTGAAGTCGCATGCATTTTCTTAGTTACAAGGCTGCATGTTAGTTGCTGTGGGGATAAGTGTTAAGAAAGGATAAGTGTTACAGTATTTCTTTCTCTCTTTATGGTCGTCATTTTTTTGCTGTGACTCGGCCTAACCTACAACACCAGGATGTTGTGAGGATGAAATGGAGTGATGTGACCATTGACGCCAGCGTGATGTCATTGTATACGAAGGGGGTGGATAGACACCGTAATAAATGGCCATTTTTGAATGAGTAAAATAGCTGCAGCACTGGAGGCTGTGCAAAACTCCCGATTGCATCGGGGCATTCCCCATGCCAACAGAGGAGCAATTTTGGCATGAAAAATCAGCCTTATACACAATAAAAGCCGAAGGTTTGCATGGACCACTGAGCCCAAATGAGTGAACTCTAGCTTGATTCCTATAACCCTACGTCCATAATGTATCCACAGCCTCCAGTTGTCGTCCTATCAGGCTCTTGAATTCCTGCTTATGACAGAGTAACTGTCTGCAAAACGGCTGTGATACAGTATGAAGAAACCTCTTTGGAAGTGGGGAAGAGTTAGCATTTGTAAAGTGAAGGGAGCAAAAAATTACATGGAGTGGACAGTGCCATCATACAGTCCACTTAACTCAGCCTTGTGAACAGTCCTCTTAGACATGATTTCAGAGCACAGTGCTGGTTTTAGGATGTGGGGGGCTTTTGGCAAGCCACTCTCAACTGACTTTCTTTTGTGGTCTGCATCAAAAGTAAGACTGTTTGCATAGATGGGGCAATAGATTCTTTATTCCTACTGTAAGGTGTCTGTAACTTGTGATTATCTGTATTTAGAGACAAACATGACAAATCGGCAAAATCAGTTTGGCTGATTTGTCATGTTTGTCTCTAAATACAGATAATCACAAGTTACAGACACCTTACAGCAGGAGTTAGGCATCATAGCCTAACATACAATGTGGATTTCCCCCACCCCCCGCCACAAAATATCACACAGGATGCAACTGCTAAAAAATAGCTTGCACCCTTGCTAAACTATTTGCATAAGCTTCTTAACTTTGGTACGAAAGCAGAAATTGAGGGAATCTCATGACTTACCTTACAGGACTGTTACAGGAAGTAAAAGTTGCAGGTGCAACCTCTATGCAGTACTGTTGGGTGTGCAGATAAAATTGCGGTCCGTAACTGAGAGTAGTTCATTTTTGTTGTCTCTTAGATCAAGTTATTCTCTTTGGATCCCAGTGTGATTGACATAAATGTTTCCCTTGGCTGATGGAGTAGCCTTGGTATTAGGATGGCACACTTGTTAGTTCTGTGTAGCTGTGGCACCTAGATTTTGGCTCACCAGACTTATTTAAGTGGGGTTTTTTTCCTTCTTGATCAATTGTGGGTTCTGGTTCTTCATGGATTGTTGTAGAGCTGGAGGTGCTTTTGTGTGTATGACCCCTGTTAGTTTTTTTTTAAAAAAAATAAGATGAATACTAAATTGAGAATTCGGCTAACAATCCTGTTGATTTTCTGTGCAAATTGACTCTTGGAGGGATAAAAATCATATCAGTGACAGGAAAACCTCTTCCTTATCTAAGGAAATCAATTAAGCCTCTTCTGCCTAGTGGAAAGGAGGTGTCACTGTGTATGTCCAGCTATTTTATCAGGACACACTCTGCAAGTTATGGATACCTTGTGTGATAGTCTGGCTACTAGCTGTTCATCTTGGCTTCTGAAAGTACAGCATTTTAGTTAGACTGTGATCTACTTGAATAAGCACAGGGAGATCTGGAAGCTCTCCTCCTGATGTTCCACTTGTTTAGTTATGCACTTTAAAGCTACTTCCCTAAACTAGTCACAGGAACTCCTCCCTCTTTGGGTTATAAAACTGCCAATATAAAGTGTGTAGAACACAAAGCAGTGCTGCAGAGTGAAGGAAGGCAGAGCTGATCCAGAAGATCAAGCAGGGCCATGTGGGAAGTAAAAGTGATGAATGCTGTGATCTAACAAAGAGCCCTAAACCTAGCTGGTCTCTTATTTTTCTCAGGTGTTCTTCCCTCTAGTAGTGAGATGCCTGGTATCCAGTTCCTGCCATTTTCTATCCTGCTTGGAATTCTGGGGATTCTCTGTGTGGGACTGACAGGATTCTGGAGCCAACACTGGCTTGGTGGCTTTGCCTGGGATGGTTCTTCTGAAATGTTCAACTGGCATCCAGTTTTTATGGTAACAGGCATGTTGGTCTTATATGGCTCAGGTAAGGGGGAAGACATTTTGAATCCAGCCTACTATTTGCTTTTCCATTGGCATTTGAATGGAAATGACTTGGTGGATGGGTAGGAAGTGTGTCTCAATAAACTTGATTCTAACAACTCTTTCTTCCTCCCTGCAGCGGCACTGGTATATCGTGTGCCCCTTTCCTGGGAGGGGCCCAAGCTTCCATGGAAGCTGCTCCATGCAGGACTGACCTTGACAGCATTTCTCCTTGTCATATTGGGGCTGGTTGCTGTCTTTGAGTTTCACAACAAAAAGAAGATCCCCAACATGTACTCACTGCACAGCTGGCTGGGGCTAACTGCTGTAGTGCTTTTCTCCTGCCAGGTGAGTAAAACTCAATGAATAGTTAAGTAGATCAGCCCTATGGTCCAGATAGCGCAGATCTTTCTCTGGCAGTGGCAACCAGGTGCTTAGGGGAAGCTGATTTTGTACTTGGAATCTCATGGTCAGAAATATGCACTTTCAACATGTTACATTTCTCCTAATAGGCAGATAATCACTGGGTAGACCTGTACTCTTACCTCAATACTTATTAACCTTTTATGCCAAAGGATTCTACAGTGTCTTGCAGCCATAAATTCCATTAATTAGTTATGCATTGTGTGATGAGATCCTTTGGTTTGCCTGTCAATTACATTGGTTGACCTTTCACTCATGGCCTTATATTTTGAGACAATGAATACTACACATTTTTCACACACCCTTTTCAAAAGTTGTATGTTCCTTCTTGGTTGTCTTTTTCCCCCCACTCCCTAAGCTAATCTCCCTTCCAAAATCATGGCATCTGAGGCAGCATGCCAAGTAACAAATCTAAATTTAGATTTCTCCAAAACCTAGTTTCTGATTTTGGGCTACCAAGCAGTTAATAAATGTGAAGTATTAAAATAATCTTGCTTGTAAAACTCTTAGATGCCCATACCGATACCATGTGTGGTTCTTTCTCCATTATTGTTGTTTGATAAAAATCCCAATTCTTATTTTTTTCACCTAGTGGCTAATGGGATTTGCATCTTTCCTGCTACCTTGGGCCCCCATCTGGCTGCGAGCCCTCTACAAGCCCATCCATGTTTTCTTTGGCTCTGCCATCCTTTCTGTAGTTATGGCAGCCTGTATCTCTGGCATTAATGAGAAGCTGTTCTTCAGACTGTGAGTACTGGGGGAGAAGGCAGCAGTTGTTAAAAGAAGCAAGAGAGAAAAGGGGGGGGGCAGATATTGTAAGCTGGAGAAAATAAATGTTTCTTGGGTCCCAAATAATGGGTGGTGAATGAGACACTGAAGTTAAAAAAAAGGCTTGCTTTTCAGCATCAAAAGACCAAATGAAAGGTGCTGGTCCAGATAGGTATCAGTTGTTTTGAATTATGAAAGCAATAATTAACTTTCAGAAATACAAACAGGTAGTCTCTCTAAAGATAATTGTACGGCAGGAAGACTGCACCAATGAAACCAACACAAGTGGCAACCACCAAGATGCAAAGCTGTTCAATGAAATATAAAAAAAAGTTATCAAGAAGTATTTTGAACCAGAAACGCTCCTTTTGTAACTCATCATGAGACATTATCAAGAAGGGAGGTATTCTCCCACTTCAGTTTCTGGAAAAGATCAAAGAAAACACAGTTTGGACAATTTTTTCCAAGACTGGAAATCCTTTACAGAATACCTTTTGAAAAAGTATTAAAATAGAGAAGTTGTGTCAGGGTTTGAAACAGTAGACTGTAACTATCAGTAGATGTTTAAGAAAGAATTACTGAATCAGCATGTTGAGTATATGCATTAAAGTTAGAGTTTACCTGTAGTCAAAGATGAGATAGCTGCAAGTCACTGTACGATGTGTAATAGGATGTGTTTTGTTTCTTTTATATACATGTGTGTGTTGTATGTTGTCTTTTTATTTGAGAAAATAGAAATATTTTTTTTAAAAAAGAAAATTGAAGAAAACGAAGTGGCATCCCCTGTAAAGGAGCATCTCTGCATCAGAATTTATTTTCCTTCACATTATTTTTGTGGACCTTTTTTGTGGTTTGTTTGGCTAGTACTATTGAGAATCAAAGCAGGCAGTTAGCTATATGGATGCCGCCAGAAATGGCCTCATATGACTCATGATTCATAGCATGTAAGATTACTAATGATACAGACTGCTGTTGTTGCATTTTCAGCTTTCACAACCCTATCTGTAGCAACCAAGACAGGGAGCTGGGATGTGTGAAACAATAAAAGAACATAAATCCAAACAAACCACTATAACAATAATGACCAAGATCATCAGTGTCTATATATTTGTTGGTAACATTTATAAAGATAACCACTATTACAGACAACTCAACTAGAATGAAGTCACAAGAGCAGCATTATAGTAAACTTGCAAAAATCTTGCTTTTGAAGGTTTGTAGTCCACAAGTAACATTAAACTTGTTATGAAATTTCCTAAGAACAGAAGCTCATCGTTGGGTAACAGCAAAGATTTTGGCAGGAGCTCCATGTTAGATAACAGCAGAGGTTCTTGTGAGCTATCTGGTGCAGGCTCATTTTGTGTAGTATTACACAATACTTACAGGAGAGAAAGGGGGGATATAAATCCAAACTCTTCTTCTTCTTGGAGTATCCTTATTATTTTAATTTTCATTCATATTCTAAGTGTTGCCCAAGAGGCTCCATGTGATCCAAAAAGGCCAGCTTCAGACCTCTTTTGGCTATGATTCTTGTTTCTTTCCACAGAACAAATTCAACAACACCATACTCAAATCTCCCTGCAGAAGCCTGGTTTGCTAACATCTTGGGGTTACTTATCCTGATTTATGGGCTCTTGGTGTTATGGGCTCTTGCTATGTCTGCATGGAAGCGTCCAGATGCAAATTCACAAGACATACAAGAGGTAAAAAAAATCCAGCCAATTGAAAGGAATTCAGATTAGATAAGTATAAGTCTCTTAGGGAATAAACATAGCATGCTTCGAACTGCAGGCAAAACAAATTCAATTTGTCCCAGTGATTCATTGGCAGCCGTCACAGGCAGGCCTCTATGTATGCTCTGTTAATTTTTTTTTTAAAAGGCATGAAGTAGCTGAATTCTGCAAACTGCAGAGGCGTACCGGTAATGGCGACATGGGGCGCAAATTATTTGGTCAAGTGTGGGGCGTCAGATCGGGCCCTGCCCCCCACCCCGCCCATGTTGTCATCGACATGGGCAGAGTCGAGGGGGCATGGCTGCTGCCTCCCTTGTCTGTCTCTTGGCCTCTGAGAGCTGCTTTTATAAGCACTGAGACTGGGGGCAGGATCTGGGGAGGCATGGCCACGCCCCCAGGCAATTTATCCCCGGGCGTCATTTCTCCCCAATACGCCTCTGGCAAACTGTGACCATGATTTGCGTGTTATGTTGCATAACAATCTGCTCATGCTAAGGAGACAGTGTTATTCCAAGGGCTTGAAATTCCAATGAAATGTATTGCCTATTTGACCATTCTTTTCTTCTATATGATTTTGCCAGATGTTGCCTACATAATTTTCAAGCCTGTCTTTCCTATGTACTTGGAACCTACTTCTGAGATTCCATGGAAGCTGAATTCTGTGGCCAGTACCACCATGTGCAACTTGTCCTTGTGAATTTTAAAAGGGCCCTTAAAAATTCACAAGCTGAAGAGCTGTTCCCAGGCGCAATCTGAAGTGGTGGTTCTTACCATTACCATTAAACACTGTAAATGCCTTAGGACTGGAGCACTTGAAGCACTACTTTCTTCCATACTCTCCCATTCACTAGTTAAGATCATCCTTCTAGGTCCAGCTTTTTGTACTGTACCTACAGGAAAGTCAGTGGCAACCAGACATGGAGCTTTTCCAGTGGTGGTACCTTGCCTTGAGGATCACTTCAGGGTCAAAGATTTTTTTACCTAGGCTTTTCAGCAAAGCTTCTGCCTTTTTTTTTTTTTGGGGGGGGGGGAGTTAGGGCCATATTTAATATTATTTCCTGCTACCATGATGTATTACTTTTAATGTTTTAGTGGGCTTTTTGCTTGTTTTAGTACTGGTTTTAATATCATTTTTAATCTCATATAATTGCTTTTACCATTTTTACCAAATAACACTTATATACACACACAAACTATTCATTTCTATGTTTCCAAGCTAGATCTTTGTTTCATTGGAATGAGATCTCAAAAGTTCTCCCCACACACATCTTTTCTAGGAATTGCCTTTTGAAGAAACAGGCAGTTGATGGAAAAGTATATTACGAATGAAATGATGAGGACTGGGCTTCGAGTTCAGCTCTGACAATAGGAATAGTGGTGATTTGCTAATTCTTACTGCTTGTGTGCAGTTAGATAATGCCGACTCAATAAGATACCTGATGTTTAGGGTGTTATGGTGGCAATATCAGACTTCTTCTGTGTCTTCAACATGAGTTCAATTTCTGATTTCACTCCTAATAACTCTAGAATTGGGAGTTGTGTCAGGGACACAGTAGCAGCTAGAGATCACCGAGTGCTGAGTCAGAGCTTGGCCCTATGAGAATTTGAAGGCCATTGCTTTCTATATAAGCAAGATGTGGTTTCCCCAGTACAAAGGCCAGGTCTATACCTTTTAAATGTATAGGGTCAAGGCCCAATACAAGCATCATGTGGGTACTTCCTTGTAGTCTCTTTTCCCTTACTATTGTGTGTGGGGCAGGGCATTTGTCTTATTGAATATTGGGAGTATTGTTCTGATATTTCCAGAACAACTTGCTGATATTAAATATTGTGAGTGTTATCATGTTTGCCCTTCCCACTCACATATAAAACTAAAATAATTGTTTACCTGTACATCATAGCCCAAGGAAGAAGGACAAACTGAATTTGGAGGGGATAGACCCCTTGTCTGAGCCCCTCCCCACCAGCAGAAAGACAAAATTGGGCAACCTTGCCCATAATGAATATTTAGCCATGGAGAAACTAATATATCAAGGTAAGGGATGGAGCTAAGTTTTAAAGAATTGCTCATGATCTGTTTCCTCTACAGCCCTTGCTTCAGGAAGGCAGATGAAGTGAAGCTACTTCAAGCACAGTGACTCATATTCGTGTGATTTTCCAATGAGATTTGGATCCCTGTTGCCTCTCTCTTCACTGTGTCGTTACTGGAACTGGTGCAGTAAAAAAAGTTTTTTTTCCGGCAAGAAGTCATCTTGTCAGTGCTCCTGGGTCTCTTTGGTAATTTGGCTTCTTTGCAGGCTTGAAGTGTTCTTGCCATTGGCTGCTGGACATTGTCTTCTCTGAACTACCTGTTCCTTACTTGCTGTTGTGCCATTGTATGTGATGTTCTACAATTATGTACATTTTTTATTTTTGCAGCTCACTTAAAATCAAAATTATCAACTAAAATAAGCAATTGCAACTCTTCTGGTGTTGGCTGTCCTTGCACAATGGTATATGGTTCCTAACACTTACTGTAGCAAAAGACCATGTATGAACAGTCTAACTGTTCATGTGTAACCAATTACCTTTCTACCTGTTCAAATCTGGACATATTGCTTTGCTGGGTCATGATAACTTGTGTTGAATTGTACATGCTTTGCTTTTTAAGAACAGTTCTTTCTACAAGCATTATTTTAGTAACCTGTGACATGGACATAATGGTTAGCTGAAGTCGTTACGGGCGACGCAAGGAATAGGCAAGACGCAGCGATATCATCTGGTGGAGAGAAGCCAGTGGCGATATAGCGTGATCCGTGGATCTGGCTACTCTGCTGAGCTGGCGGTTCCTGGCACCTTTTATTAGGGTTTTCGGGAAGGCGGGAGAGCGGGAGAATGTTGCACAATACATGACTCATAGGGGCTGCGGACGTGCGAGAGGAAACGTTCCTGTCTGGGCCTAATCCATACCTGGGGGTATGCACCTTTTGTTCCTTTGTCCAGGACATCTTGTGACCTGTGAGTCACGGGGGTCTTGTGACCGGTCAGGGTGCTTGCCCAGAGGGCTACAGATGGCGCAGGCATTCCTGTGCACTGTCTGTTCACAGGCTCACCCCAACAGTTAGCTTTTTAGGCTAATACTATCAGGGAGAGACAGGACATTGGGTGGGAAGAAAAGTTAGACTCAGCAATCAGGATGTCAACATTTATTACATTTATGTTTATACTCGGCCCATTCCCAGCCAAGGCTGGGCCCAGATTGGATTACAGTAAAGTTAAAAAATACAGAATCAAAATATAAGGTAAATTTGATACTAAAATGAAATATTTATGTTGGCACACTGTCTAATAAAAGAACCTAGCCTAAAAATTTAATCTAGCCCCTCATCCTAACCTGAATCGTTCTCTATTTGTGGGGGAAAGGGGATGGAGTGTGCAGGTTGGACATGTGCAAGGTAGGAGAGACCAGCTTATCAGTTTGATTAACCGGACTTTTGGGTGGCTTCCCCATACTCCGGTGGCAGAGGCACAGCTTTAAAAAATGGCACCCCCTCCCAACAGCTGTACCCCCTCCCAGCTGATTTCCCTTGCAAAAACAACCCCTCTGGTGCCTTTAAAATGCACCTAATTTCTATCCAATGTGTGCCAAGGCTGGCGAGACACTGGGGGCGGGGACAAGGCCAGGGAGGGTGTGCTCCTTCTCTGACCTTGTTTCAGCTCCCCTGCCTTGCTGTGCCTTGGACAGAGGAAAGTTAGCTGTATTTTAAATAAATTATGCTTTTTAAAAGCAGCTAACTTTCCTTCGTCCAAGATATGTCAAAGCAATGAGGCTTGCAAAACACTGGGGGCCAGACGTGTAGCTGTTAGGGGGCAGGGTGGTGCACCGAGCACCAGATGCGCGTCTGTGTGGGTGGAAAATTGCGCCCACCCCTTTCCTGGCCCCGCCCCACCAGCCTGGCCTGTTTTCAGCCACAGAAAAAGGTAAATGGAGGGACAGGGCAGCGCCCAGGTGGCATTTTTCCCCCTACTCCCCGCTGGGGGCAGAGACAAGGCCAGAGGAGGAGTGCACCCTCCCTGGCCTTGTCTTCGCTCCCAGTGTCTTGCCAGCCTCAGTGCACCTCGCATAGAAGTTCTGTGATTTTAGAGGCATTATAGGGCTTTTGGGGGGGGGGATCAGAGGCCAGTGCACCCCCCAGGCTCCTGGTGTCCAGGGCAAGAGCCCCCTGTATGAATCGGCTGCTGCTCCCGATTGCATCTGTCCCTGCTCACTCTCAGCCCTTGGGAGGCTCGGACAGAAAAAGACAGTTCACTTTGTTGCAGGGAAATGGCTCACCGCTTCCTTCTTGGGTCCACTTTCTGGAAGAATGCACACACAAGCACCAACTCCAAATACTACATTTTTCAACTAACCCAAAAGTTTATTCAAGGAGACAGATCAAACCTCCTCATCCAGTAAGAGGATGACAATTAAAAAGAACATGCCAAAAGAAAATGATAATAGAATCAAACCATGCCTTAAAGAAGGCACCAACTAAGCAAGGAAAATACAGGCTCACTTAAATGTACCCTCCCTTTTTCCTCATCTCCCCTTTCCCAGCTGTTCTTAAGATTTTTTCCTAATGCCCAGGAAGACCAGGCCAGACTTAGCTGCTAATTACCATTCTCAGCTGTCATAATTTAAACAAGAAATTTAGTAAGTTACTACCCTTTAGTTCACAGGAATTAGTTCGATAGACAATTTTTATACCCCGCTATGCCGCTGCCCAGTGGAACATTTCTGTCTTGCAGGCTGTACAGAACTGAGTAAAGTCCCACAGGGCCCTGATGTCAGCAGACAGAATGTTTCACCAAGCTGGAGCTAGGGCTGAGTAAGCCCTGCCTCTGGTCACGGCCAACTGGATGTACTTGGGGCCAAAGTGTCCTTCGTCAGCAATACAGGGAGATGCAGTTTCGAAGAGTCTTTATAAACAGCTGTAAGCATGCAAGAAAAAGGAAACCAAGAAAAACAATAGGTCACAACTATTCAAGCTGTCAGTTCTAGTGACTCAGCTTTATTTTGGCATATTATATCATGCTCTTATAGCAATGATCCAATTATTGTGGATTGCATAGATTGTGGGGGATATAGTTTCAGGAACACTATGTAGAGACCTCTGATGAAAATGGACATTCTTGCCAAATTATAAAAAAAAAACATACCAGCCCTCATCACTGCTGTGGGGGAAGATACTTGCATATCCCCTGTTCTCAGCACCTGTGTTCCTGCCAGTTGAATGCAGTCAAAACAGTGAAATATGTTTTATTGTAGTGTCCATTTTATAAGGACATCTGTTCCATATATCTCACCCCTACTCCAAATTCCCTGGAAGATCTGGAAAATTCTACAGTTATCTCTTCCTTGCAGACTACTCCAATGAGGTCATCTCTAAAGTGGCCAAATTCTATGCTATTTTGTCCACTTAAAAAGCAGCTATTCCAAATGTTTTAATAACTTTGATATATAATTAACTACAGCACAATAAGGACTTCTGGGTCCCATTCTGGCTTCATTCTTTATTGAGACCCATGGTCACATTCCCAATGATTTTGGGCTTGCAATCATTGTCCCTGTGTATAAGAAAGGATGACCCTGCTAATTATTGGTCAATTAGCCTTCTCGAAACAATCAGTATAGTTTATACAAGACATTTACAATGGAAATTCCAGGATTGGCTGGAACAAGAAAACATACTTTAAGCAGAGCAAGCTTGTTTTAGAAAAGATCAATCCACCTTTGATCAATGCCTAGTACTCCATCGTTTCGTTGAAAAATTCTACTCTTACAACACGATCTGTCTTTATGCTGCTTTTATGGATTTTAAAGCAGCCTTTGATTACATATCTGGAGTTAACTGTGGGGCAAACTGGAAGCCTTCTCACTTGGTCAGTGTCTGCTCTACCTAATATGTATGTTGCATGAAGGGACCTTACTCAAAGTTTGATGTAACCTTCAGCGTTATCTTTCAAGTGATATTAAAACTGGGAAAGGATATATGACTGGCACCACTTTTTAACTTCTATATTTAACTTCTATATTAATGATACGGTGGGCCATTCTCATAACATGAATTTTCACACACATACACACCCAAATTGTTGGAAGACATCTATGAGTTCTGCTTTATGCAGATGATGTAGTAATTCTTTCAAGAATGCTTATTGTCCTTAAAAGAGCACTGAAAGCATTAGCATTGTATTGTAAAGATGACAAATTAGAACTTTAATTATCAGAAAACTAAAATCATGGCATTTCCTGCTTCAAATATGTGAGGGTAGTCCTCCACGCTGCCAGTAGTAGAAGAGCTCATGGGGACTATGTTAGTGGAAATGCACAGTGGAGTTCAACTGCCATCCTTAAATTCCTTAAGACATATTCCTGCAGCACTTAGATTCTGTAAAGCCAAGTCACTTATACAGCTCCTGAATGGTACCCAGGTAGGTCCCTTCCCCAGTTTTGCACCTCTTGAAGTGGTACAATATAAAATTTTAAAATCAGCCCTTCATGTTCCAAAATGTGTCTCTAATGCCACTTTTCAGAGACAGGCCTCATGAGAGTGGGGACAAGAGTGTGGATGGCCATACTTAATTATTGGCTCAGACTGCTTTTTCTCCCACTTGGCCATACCCCATTGATTATGAATGATGACTTTCAATCTATATGGAACCAGGCATTGGTATCTAAAGAGAAGTCCCAGCAGACAGGAGGAGAGCTAATGTTGTCCCCATCTTCAAAAAGGGGGAAAAAGAGGACCCAAACAACTACCATGCCCAGTCAGCCTGACATAAATACTGGAAAGATTCTAGAACAGATCATTAAACAGACCATCTGTAAGCACTTGGAAGGGAGTAATGTGATCACTGAAAACCAACATGAGTTTTTAAAAAACAAGTAATGCCAGACTAATATTATCTCTTTTTTTGATAGAGTGACAAACTTGGTAGATGAAGGGAATGCTGTGGACGTAGCATACCCTGATTTTAGTAAGGCCTTTATCAAGGTGTCCCATGATATTCTTGCAAGTAAGCTGGAAAAACGTGGACTAGACAATGAAACTGTAAGATGGATTTGTAATTGGTTAACTGGCAGAACACAAAAAGTGCTCATCAATGGCTTATTTTCATCGTGGAAAGAAGTGAGTAGTGGAGTGCCACACAGTTCTGTCCTAGGCCCAGTGCTATTCAATATTTTTATCAGTGACTTGGATAATAAAATAGAGGGCATGTTAATCAAATCTGCAGATGATACCAAATTAGAAGGGGGAAACTAATACCATTAGGGCTTTTGCAAAAAAACAAACAGTCCTAGAGTATCATTATACCAATATATCATTGTAACAGTAGATGTAGTGGATTCTCTGAATTTTTAGCAGTCTCTTCCCTAGCAAAGGGTATGGTTTTTTCCTTATATTTCTACAAGGAAAGGTGCTGAAGACTTGCTTGGATTTTATTGAAAGCTGAGAATTTACAGAATTTCCCACACCTATTGTCACAATGGTATATATCCATATGATGTTCTATGTGCCAAAAAGAACCTGTATTTACAACAGTATATTGTTGCAAGAATATTCTAGTGCCAATTTCTTTTTAAATAAAAAGCCCTATTGTGGCAGGGGGTGGAAATGCCTGCTGCTGGGACAGGGAGAGTCCAAAAATTTCCCACCCACAGGAGCGAGCCACCACCCAGGCTTTACTGCATTCTTTCCCAAAACTTTGGAACAAGGTAAGTTTAAGATTGAGGTTTCCCCTAGCTTTTCTCCAGAGGTGTACAAATTCAGTGCAATGGGGATAGCAAGAAAAAAACCCTGCTTCCCAAAAGCATGGGACTCTGGGCAGATAACCTGTGTGGAAGCCATCTCTCTTCTCTGACTGACCTATCAGGAACCTTATTCACTTCAAAAACAGTAGCAATCTTCAGTGTGATGCTATTAAGTGCATCAATACATGGCTTTAATTGAAGTGCAGCTCCTGCAAATAGGAGAGTGATGATACAGCTTAGAATATGATAGACTCTTTCCAACAGTACTCTACAAACACTTCCAGAAGATAAGATATTTTATTTATAGCCTGAATTAGAAAAGCACAAGTATTGGTCCCAAGCTAAAGAAGAGTTCCATCCATTTGTATGAGGTTGCAGAAATTAAAAAAAAATCAATTTAAGAATGCTCTAGTCTCAGGCAACTATGGTTACAGATTCAGCACAGCAGGAGCAACACTGTCACTATGAAGATCCTTTGATTCAAGCACAGGAAAGGAAGGACGGTCATGCAATATTTCGTTAACTGGTGAACCACAGTCTGAAATATGTCATATTGGTTGAGCTTGCAGTCCTTCCAGGACTGCCTTAAGAATAGCCGCAACTGCTACAGCACCAGGGTCTGGCTCATCTAAGTGGGCTGAGCCGATGTAACTGGCCCTCCCAGCAGCTGCTTCCATATTCCTGGTAGATTCAGCAGCATACTCGGCCTGCTGCAGAAGAGAGGAAGAAATCAGTTTAGAATATGAACTTTACCTCTCCACCAGCAACTGAAAAGAGTGTAAGAATCAGAGGCGTAGCTCCATAGGAGCAGGGGTGGGGGCGGATGCACCAGGTGCGCGCATCTGTGGGGGTGTGGCGGGGGCGTTCTGGGATGGGACGGGGGCGGACGCACCAGTGCACTGGGAGCTTTTCCCCCTTGCTACGCCTCTGATAAGAATGTATACTTGTCCCATGTCCCCAATGTAAGCATATATAGGAAGACAATACCTGTAGTAGTGTGCTTTTCAATCTGAAACTGAGCCAACATTACTCTTCAGATTTGGCCCTGACTCAGCAAATGAATGACTGAAGGCTTACATGTAATGATTAAATTCTTGGGGTTTTTTCAGATTGCCACAGCAAAACTCTCAAACAGCATTACACATGAATTACTGGCTGTATTTTTAACTTGGGGATCCAGTACAAAGATTTAAGATGACTTGACAATGTACCAATAGAAATAGAGACAGTGGGGTGCTTGCACAAATCTTGAACAAAAATCTGTTTACAAGCCCACCTCTTGTCCCCCTAGCCCTTGAAAGTTCACCTGCATGAAAGTTGATAAACTTGCCTGTACAGCTTTGGCCAGAACCTGCATCAGATCAGCCTTAGGGCTCTTCAGAGCTCTGAGCTCTTCAGCAGCAGCACAGAGTGAATCCAGCTGGCCAAAAGACAAGAAGGATTAAACAGAAGCAACTCCACCAGCATGAGTAATGGACAGTCTTTTATCTTCTCATCTAAAACCTCCCAAACTTTACTGCTACAGATGAGACAAATGGCTTGGAGGGATGCAGAGCTGAATTGATTTACAGTAGGGGAAAGCAAGGAAGAAACAAGGATATATTTACTACAAATAGATGATCTACAACATAATATCCATTGCTATATAATTTGAAAATGAAATTGTGAAGACTCTTAAGGGTAGGGTTGAGGGGTTCCATTTCCCTATCAGCAACCTGCCCAGGGTCCAGCTCCACTCTTCTCCCCCACCCCTGCACTCTCCTCAGCACTGGATGATGCCACAATGCCAGTTTTGAATGACTGGGGGCTCTTATTAGGTTATCACCACTTTTTAAATACAAAACTGATTTTTATGCAACTTGAGCTTTCCTTGTGTTTGCAGAACTGAACCTTGTAGCCATGGTTAATCCCATTGTATGGATTTTCAATTTGCGTGGGGGCCAAGATATAAAGAACATAGTGAGATAATATGGAGTCTTCACAGAAGTTTCCTTGAACAGATATAGAATGTGAAAGATCTGTTGCATCTCTCTCATTTTTATCCAACTCTTCCTCCAGAAACTCAGAGCAGCAAACATGAGAAGTTTAAAGCTCTGAGGCCAGCTGCACTAATATAGGCTACATATTGTGCACAGTATCCATCTTTCCTACTATTTTATAAGACTTTGAAGTCAAGAATGTCAGTCACATCCTTCATATTAATGACACCTTGTAATAGTTTGTCACCATATAGAAGAAGAAGAAGAGTTTGGATTTATATCCCCCCCTTCTCTCCTGTAGGAGACTCAAAGGGGCTTACAATCTCCTTGCCCTTCCCCCTCACAACAAGCACCCTGTGAGGTAGGTGGGGCTGAGAGAGCTCCGAGAAGCTGTGACTAGCCCAAGGTCACCCAGCTGGCGTGTGTGGGAGTGCACAGGCTAATCTGAATTCCCCAGATAAGCCTCCACAGCTCAGGTGGCAGAGCTGGGAATCAAACCCGGTTCCTCCAGATTAGATACACGAGCTCTTAACCTCCTACGCCACTGCTGCTCCTGTAATATATGCCAATATTGAACACCGTACTAACTAATAAATCACAATATTGAACTCCATATTAATGTGTAAGTCTTGAAAAACAGTGCAAACTTGATGCATTACAGACTCGTCCCCTTCGGGGACGGGGCGGTATAGAAGCCCAAAGTAAGTAAGTAAGTAAGTAAGTAAGTAAGTAAGTAAGTAAGTAAGTAAGTAAGTAAGTAAGTAAGTAAGTAAGTAAGTAAGTAAGTAAGTAAGTAAGTAAGTAAGAATGAATGAATGAATGAATGAATAAATAAATAAATATGCTACAAGTGGCCAAACTGTGGCTTATGAGTTGCGTGTAGTTTTCTAATGCAATAAAATGTGTGGCTCGCAGCTGGAGATGCAGGTCTCTCCCTCTCCTAGCTTACTTCTAAGCCTGTGTGCTACATTATGTGACATGTCCACCCAGTGGTGGGATTCAAATAATTTAACAACTGGTTGTTTACAAGCACCGTTTTAACAACCGGTTCGGCCGAAGTGGTGCAAACCGGCTGAATCCCATCACTGTGTCTACCTCTTCCAGGGACATGGCGATGTTTCTTGAAGAGCGCAGCAGGCTCTAGAGCAGGAAGAAAGCAAGGATAGGGAGAAGGGAACAGTAGAAAGACAGGAAGGTGACTTGATGGGGAGTTATGACCAAGCCAGGCTGCACAGAAAACTGATGTTTGTGCCTCACCTCCCTGACAAATGCTTCCAAGGAAAGGTGGTGGGGCATCCCCAGCTGAGGGACTGGCTGGGTGGCAAATCAGGATTAACTGTGCTCAATGTTACCATTTTAGTCTGCAAGGGCACAGGAGATGACCCCTTAGTCATCTCTCAGCAGCAGAGTGGGACAGCATTAATGGATTTTCTGAGGGAGTTGAAAGGAACTTTCCAGCAGTGTTCTTGAGAGTGGACTGAGAGGGGCAGCCCGGGTTGTTGTTTTGCTCTCTGCTCTTGCTGCTTCCCTCTTCAGGCCTGTTTTGGCTTGGAAAAGAAGTCTCCCTTGGCTCTTTCCCCAGGCTTTGAACTGGTTGCAGAATCCTTGCAATATATGAAAGTGGGGAGGGGTGTGTGTTCCTCATGTTGCTGAGTCCCACGTTCAGTTTTCAACCTCTTAAATTTAATCAAAGTAACCCTCAACCTCTTCCTCCTCTTTTCTCCTGGCACAGTTCACCAGATTTCCTTTCTGATGGTGGTGATGAGGAGTGGTGAGTGCCCTTTGGAAGTGGCTGTTCCCTTCTTGCAATAGCAACCTTGGGTACTTGTCCTAGCTAAGGAAAAAAGGCTCTGAAGCTGAAGGTCTTGAGAGACCTTCCTGAAAATTCTGTTTTTGCACGAGGTAGATCATGTGGGTTATGTGAGGATGGAGAGATGATGCAGGTCTGAGTTCGGATCTAAGCACAATGTGGGATTTGTAGAACAAGAGGCCCTTAAACATATACAAATCTAATTTCATTGCCAAATAATTGCAACTTGTTCAAATATATGGGATGAAGGTAGAAGAACATTCAGATCATCTTTGAACTGTGTCAGATATTTAAAGCAGGTTTTGAAGACATGGGATATTTGGCGAGGGGGAGGATTCTGCCGCAGAAGTAGCCACTCTTGCCCCATTCCTTTAAACAAAATAGTAAAATGCTACCTAACGTAGATGACTTTAATTAATCTAGAGTAAAAGGATTAGAGGTTTTTTTCCCTTCAAAATCTGGAAGGGGGGAATCTCTCACCTTTCTTGCAATGCAGCATTTGAATTTATATATTTTTCTCCATGCTCTGACCAGATATTTAGTTTTAAACAAAAAACTATCATTAGCAATATCTGTTTTTACCTCTTTGGTTTTTATTTTTGGCAGTCTCATTTCATGTTAATAAAATTACATATACAAATAATGATTATTACATACATATACTTCTTAATTTTTATATAAAAGGTTTGTAACAAGCTGTGCATGCCACGATAAAAAGGAGTGTGTGATATCTGTTCATGTCTTGTGGCTCTCAAACATCTGAAGTTTATTCTGCGGGGCTCTTATGTTAAGCAAGTTTGGCCATCCCTGATAGATGCAGTTGTGTGGGGCTGTAAGTTGAGCATTCTGAGGCAACAATGACAAGGTCTGCAAGACATGAATCTATCTATAGCAAGCAAGGAGCACAGTCTGTTTTGCCTCAAGATGAGATCATGGTATTAGCAGGGGAAATTACCCAAGCAACAGCAGTAGAGAGCATCACTTACCATGGTTCTGTCTCCGGGGGCAGCTCCACCATATCTGTCAGAGAAAAACAGTCCTGCATGTAGAACCAGTGCCCAGCTCTCCCTTGCAGTTTCTCTCCCAAACAGCAAGGGCAGACGCTAACCCACTGCACACCAGAAAGACTGTGCTGCAAACACATCAGTGGCACTCACCGCATCATGGCTTCGATACCAGCATCCATGGCCACAGACCAAGTTGATAGGTCACTGTCCATTCGTAGGGGCTGAGCAGCAGCTGTCAAAAACAGCCCATAGAGCTGTAAAAAAAATCACACTGGTCTAAGAACAAAGTATAGCTGGTTAAATGTTCTGTTTCACCAATTTTATGGCACAATTGTTCAAGCATAATATAATACCTGAATAAGGGGGCTACAAGCTGCTTTGATTATACAGATACACTGGGATACAAATGGGATGGAAATTCAAGAAATCTAACCCTGTAAACTGAGAGACCAGAAATAATTCTTAATTGGCAAATTTTTCAAAAATATTTTAAGTGTATTTCCATAGATTTACCTATCTAAAAATAATCTTTCCCTGATAGGTATCAGATTATAACATTGTAATGTACAGTATTTACTCGACTGCAAACTAGTTTTTTTCACAGGTATGCCATTAAAAAAAGGAGCAGTACATCTTACAATTGCATATAAGTTAGTTACACTGAATATTATTTTTATGTATAACATTTTTAAGGGGGTTGACTTATATTCAAGGTTATTTTCCTGTTGCATAAACACAGTGGTCAATTAC
Source organism: Sphaerodactylus townsendi (assembly GCF_021028975.2). Classification (NCBI taxonomy): domain Eukaryota; kingdom Metazoa; phylum Chordata; class Lepidosauria; order Squamata; family Sphaerodactylidae; genus Sphaerodactylus; species Sphaerodactylus townsendi. Next base: position 72,792,190 of record NC_059426.1, on the reverse strand, counting down.
GCACAAGGTGTTTGCTACGTGGAGGCGAATGTCCACCCATGCAAGATATCTTGTATGGATGCATTTCCTCTAGCCCTGCTTTCACTCTGCACTTTCCCCATAGCAAACAAATCTACTTATAGCACGAGTTTAGTTTTGCTTTGTTGCCAGAGCAGGACAGATTTGCCAATGGGCATAGCTTTGCCCTGGACCTCTTCTCTCCGCCCGTAGCCAGCCTGCCTAGTCTTACCTCCCCACTTCCTCGGGTTGCTTTGCATGCTTTTTCCTCGCCCTCCTCCCTGTTGCTAACTAATTCCCCCTTCTTGTCCTGCCTATCATTTCTATTGCCCATGTCCTCCCTGCTCCTGCATATCTTTAGATTTTTAGATTAAAAAATATATATACTAACACTAAAAAATGTAAAAATAATAAGACTAGCTGATCAGTCCAAACACCCAATTTGCCCTGCATTTGGTCAACAAACTGGGATGTTTTCAGCCTCATAGTTTTATACACAAGCAATCAGTGATTCCAGACCACATCAGGAAACACCCGTTGGTTGGGTTTACAGGACTTTGGGAGATGGATGATGATGAACCTGGGGAACTTCGTGAACGGCAGTTCACACTGTCCTTTTGTGGTTGTACAGTCTGCATGCTGCCATTACTCCCCCCTCGCTTCCCAGCATAACAGACAATCTGCTTGGGGGAAAAAAGTACAGATGGCATATTCAAGACTTTTTAAAAGTCTTTTTAGTTCACCTTTTTATTTCCATTTATCGATCTATCAATAGATTGATCTATTGATCTATCAATAGATTGATCTATTGATAAGATTAAAGATTAAAATTAAAGATTATATTAAAAATTAAAGCATGCATTGCAATAGAAAACCCGCAAAACATTGCCACCCTCAGACGCAGGCAAAACGTCAGGGCAGTGGGTAATAACGCCAAACATGCTCCCAAACAAAGACTCCCTGGTCAGTTCTCTTTGAAGTTGAGGGAACCTCACTGTGCATAATCGGCCAGTAATTGTCCCATTACAGTGTATCCCACATTTTCTCCAGAGGGTCAAAGAGCTGAACATTGGTTTAGTTTTGGCTTCAGCTAGTAAGTTCCCTATTCCTTCACTTGCAAGTGTATGCTGTTTTTCAACTGGTTTAACTTAAACCGAAAGCACCCTGCATCTCTTAACTAAACAGGAACCAGTTTTTAAAATATTTAGTTATCACAAGTTTATGCACACATACTTCCAAAAACAGTAAATATACACCAGCAATAAAATGGCTCATTCACTGTCTCTTCACAGCTTGTTACATTCCTCTGCCTACAATAGTGCAGGCCTTCATTGCAATAGTCACTGAAGGACAATACATGCAGCGAGCGGCAAATCCACTTGATAAGTACTCACCGCCCCTGAGGAGCCTCCCATCTTCTCCAGCAGCAACTTTGCCAAGGTAGAGAGCAGTTGAGATGGATGCTCTGGTAGAGGTGTTATACTCAGCCACTCCTGGATTGCTGAGGAAATAACACTTGCCAGTTAGAAATGACTGCATTCTAGCTGCAACTCACTAATGGTTACAAATTATGTTTCACCAACATAAGTCCCAAGAAATGCTACAGGATTGGACAGGGAAAGACAGGGATCCTGCTTTACAAAGAAATTCTGTTAAATTTGTTAAGACCAAATATATTTGCAATGCATCATTAGGAGAATGTATCATTATAATCCTTCTACAGAGAGGCATTCTGAAGAGATACTCAGACCTTCAGATTTCTTACTTCAGAAAAGCTATTGGGTATAGTAAATCCAAACTTATGAAAGAACAAATGAATTATGAAAATATATTAATGTGCTAAAATAACTCTCAATCTTACAATGAAGCATAAACTAACCAAGTGTCTAAGGAATTCTAGGGCACTAACAGAACAGCACTAACCTCTGGCAGCGCGGGCATGGGTGCTGCCACAATCTCCGTCACCTGCAGAACGATCCAGTTCGTTGAGTTTGTCCTGTAAGTTCAGCAGAGTACTGCATACTGTATCCAGAACTAGTCTCATCTGTGGGGAGGCTGGCACTAAAGGACATTATAAAAGATTTACTTAGGTATTGAAATCATAAGTGTTGCTTCATGGAGCAAACTACTGGTTGTGCCATGCAATCTTACTACATAATTGAGCAGCATGTTCCTGACGACGAACCAGAAAAGTGAAGGATTCTGAGAGATGCAAGTGTGCATCATGTGTTGCCTAATGGAGTTTACTGGTTCTGCCATGCAATTCAGCAGTGTGTTCCCAAAGATGAACCCCCAAACGAAGGATTCTGGGAGATGTAGTCCAGAGGGTGCCATTTCTCATGTACAGTGGGGCTGATGAAACTACAACTTCCAGACTCCTTCTCACTCAGCCAGTAACACTTCTTGAAGCTTTGGGGTCCTTGCAGGGCTGTCCTATTCCTTGTATGAGCCAACTCTCCATTAGGGATCCTTGCACAGCTGTTCTATTCCTTGCCTCAGTCAACTCTCGAATAAGTCAAAAGCGAGCTCAGAACCAGCAGCCAGGCCATCCTGCCACAGACAGTTTAGCGGGGAGGGAGGTCTTGCTGCACCTGGAATGGTTCCGGCTGAGGCAGTGAGAGCAGGGCTGTAGGGGGAGAGGCCTCTCCATATCCAACCAGAGCAGGCAAGCTGCTGAGAATTGGGTTGGGAGGAAATAGAGAAAGTAGCAGGATAGAGAGTGAGAAGCAGAGAAGAAGGGGAAGAACAGAAGAAAAATAGTGGATGTAATGTCCTCTTGACTCCCCACTTGCAGGTTCCTACTTGCTACAGTTGTATTTTTTCACACAACAGGCTCCTCAGATTCATACCCTGCTGGCACCTCTCCTGCATTGCAAAGCTGGGGAGAAGTCTCTGCATCTTCACAGATCTTCTTTATTGTTCTGCATAAGAGGGTAAACTCTACCCAAACTCTATCCAAACAGCTGCTACTTTGTTACAGGGAAGTTTGAAACCCAAGTCCATATCAACTTATTTAACACCTGACAACTGCAGCAGAATGTTTGAAATAACCTGAAGTATAGCTTGGCATGAAGCAATATCAATGTTCAACATATGGCTTTCAATCTATGACCACACAAATCTTATTTGTAAATTGTACTATTATCAAAGAACCCATGACTACCATTATTCCATCTTGTTGTGCAGAAACCTATGATTTAAAAAAATTGTCACACAGATTGTAACAGAACAAAAGTAGACTTGAAGCAGAAGAGGGAACAGGAGGAAGTACTTCAGTGTCTTTTCGCCTTACAGTGAATGCATGCATGGACATTCACATGTTTGTTTGTAAGAAATAACCAACATGTGTTCGCTTGACAAATGAAACCAGGGACCAGTACCTGGATAAATGTGGAGTTCAAATCACACATTCGGCTGTACATGCACTGAATGCAGTGTGAGAATTGCTCAATGCAAGTCTAAAGAATAAAGTCTAAAGAAAAATCAAGGAAATCAAGTCTATTCTGTACATGGATTGTGCACGGTTTCACCGAAACTTGTGAACCTTAGTCAATGCACTGCCAGCCCAGTTTTCCAAGAAGAGGTGATTCCATGCACAGGGTATTTTCCATAGTGGCCAAGTGGTCAGTGTGATAGTTATTGGCTTGCATTGGTGATAGGGATTATGCATGGCATAATCTAAGGTGGTTTCTCATCATGATAGCTACATTGCCTGTTACACAACACGAATCACTGCTTTGCTGCCATCATGAATCTCATTGTGCATGAATCTCATTGTGGTATCCCCTTTTTTGGTTTTTTTTTTGCACATGCTACTCAGGAATACTAACAAAATCTATTTAGCTCCATCAGCACTGTAAATGCGGGGGATTCTGTTTGGTAATGCCAATTATTGCCAGAGACTGCAGCACAGCCATCTACATTTCAAATGAACCAAGTACCTCTGCTGCTTAGCAAGGAGAACAGTGCCCTTCATCTCTTCAGCAGGCACAGGGATGAAAGCAGCATTTTTCTCTCCAGGCCATAGAAAACATTGATCCAAATGCACAACGGCAAGAAATAATAGGTTTAAAGACAAGTAGAGTTTTCAGGAGAAATTGGCCAGGGCTCAGTTTGCACATGAGCAGAGGACAATTATGTGTGGAAACAGGAAAAATATTAGGAGGCTAAAACAGGGAAATTGTGTTTGTACAACCACTTCAAGTCACAACTGCCTTCTTGATGGTGCAGTCTCTCTAGTCTAGGGGTTACACCTTTCTTCCTTCTGAAGACATCTAAAAATGACTGGACCACAATAAATCACACTGGACAAAATGAAGCAGGCCAAGGTATGACAAGAAATTCTGAAGTGGCCACAAATGCTTTACCTCCTCTTGGTACAAACTTTTCTTCCTCAGGGTATTTCTCAGGTGCTATCCTCTCTCTTCTCTTGTGCGATACTGATGCTCTAGTACATTGTGACCAGGCCACAGCAGTAGTTTTTGAATCTAAGAATTGGAACACAGAACATTAAGCTTCAGCTGTAGGCAATTTCATGCTATACCATTAACCTGCACTCACAAAAATAGAAACAATAATGGGCTGATGAAAATCTGTTTTATAAACAGCTCCATTCAACAAGCAGGCAACTGGGTAAGAAGGCAAACTTAACAGTGCATGTTTGAACCCCAGAACAATGGACTTGAACAAATTGGCCAAGAAGAATTCGACACGATCATAAGCTAGTAAATCCCACCTATTGGGACTGTGTTCAATTCTAAAAAACACCAAACAGTTAGGAGACCTGGGGAAACATTTTTGGCACAAAAAATAGCTTGTGAGTCTTTTTAGCCATCTGCCTCCTGTTTACCACCTGTTTTCAGGAGCTGCCCTGGTACCAAGTTTTTCTTATTTTTTAATCCACTAGGCTGCTTCTTCCTCACAGGATCACAAATCCTGAATATTACATCATAATGCCAAACAGTCAGTCAGAATAAGCAATGTGACAATGTCCCTAAGGGCATAGCCAATAAAAGGTAAGAACAATATCTCCTGTACTTCACAGCCTTACTCAGGGTAAGCATGTTCAAATGCATGTTGGGGAAGAAAGGAGGATGTGACTACTACTCTGGTCACTACCTAGGCAATAGTTCATTAGCAGAAAATGTAGGTACTTTCAATTGATAAAAAAGCTAAATACTTTGCCACAAGCCCTACAAATAATCAAAAATGGGTCACCCTTTCAATAGATTGCAGGTAGGTTGTGCATTTATAAGGTCCACATTAAGTCAGCCACAATAGAAGGAAACCAACTTATTAACATGGAAAAAATAAAGTCTCAACTCATCATACCTATTTTTTAAACATTAGAGCACAAGACAAGCTTGAACCACCAGACAAATGGTCCATCTAGGCCAGCATCTTGACTGATGCTGTTACCCGACCGACCCATGGTGGGTGGGTGACGGTCTCTGTTTTAGCACAATGGAGTCTCTACCCATCCTGCCAACTGTGGGATAACTAGCAGTGCCATGCCAAAATGGGGAGCCCATTCTCTGCATTGGCTAGCGTACCCAAAAGGGCACAGTAAAAGCTTTTTTGGACTTGCCCTCGCCCATATCTGCTATGCAAAGTACCTGCCTCACACCCTTCCTAAGGGGATTAAAAGGAAACAATACCCCTGCATTGGAGAGCGTTCCTGTCTCCAGCCCTGGACTATCCGTCCTGCGAAGACAAAGGACTTGTTAGTGTATTTGCCCCAAGTGTTCCTGCCATCATTGTATTAAACTATTACCCCTTCCTCTGACTAATCTCTTTCTAATGACCACTTTATTTACACTGCCATTGTTTTACAGTTATGATGAACTAGGGACTTTGCCTACCTCTAGGCACTCCCAGCTTACCCCATCAGGCTAAACACTCAAACCATTAGCTTAATGACTTAGCACTGAAAAGTTGATGTCTGCCTCTTGTCTTTCCCTGGAAAGGCAAGATTTGCCTTTGTCCTGGGAAATTAAGAACCACTCTGCATAACCCTGAAAGTCCCCTCTTCCAGTAACCAATGTTCAATATCTCTGGACACGTCTCCGTCAACTGATATTGTCCCCAACTTGTTGATTTTTCAGAACTGTTCATCGGACCTTTCCACTCCAAGATCAGGTGACTAAAACCCTTATTCCCAAATTCCCTTCATCTATTCCAAACCTATCATCTCAACACTGCTTCCATCCTAGGACTATGTGTATGTTCTGCAGCTTTGATTACGGTGTGCTTGTGTACCCCTCTTTTCCCTAAATAAATTTGTTAAACTTTATTTTGCTCTTCTGTGAATTTCTTGCATAACTTGACCGTGGTATCCATAGGCAATAAACATCTTGAGCTTTCCTGACCTTTTGCTAAGCCAAAGAGGCTGCTTTTGATAATTCCCCCACTCTACAAGGGACAAACTCCCACCATTTCAGGTAACAATGCAGTGGCTAACCAGTTACTCTGAAGGGCCAACAACAAGACACAGAGGCCAGGGCGTTCCCCTGATACTGCCTCCTGGTACTGATATTCAGTAGTTTACTGCATCTGAATGTGCAAGGTTCCTTAGTTATCCACAGCTAGTAGCCACTGAAAACCCTATCCTCCATCTTGGCTGGTGACCATCACTACAACCTCTGGCACCAAATTTCACATTTTAATCACTTGTTGAGCAAAGCAGTAGTTCCGTTTGTCCATCTTGAATCTACGGACCATCAACTTTTATAGATGCCTTAAAGTTCTAGTATTTTGGGAGGGAGAAAAGGGTCTCTTTAGCTACTCATTCTGTCCCATGCATAATTTTATAAACCTCTATCATGTCCCCACTTAGTTGTCTCTCAGACTCATTAGGAAAGATGCTCTGACCCCTCACTCACCTTGGTTGCCCTCTTTGTACTTCTTCAGCTCCACAATGTGCTTTTTGAGATATGGTGACCAGAACTGTATACTGTTTTCCGAATGAGGCCACATCATAGATCTTTACAAGGGCATGATATTGGCTATTTTTTCCTCAAACAGTTTCCTAATAGTTTAATAACAGAGTTTGCCCTTTTCACTGAACAGGGGAAGTGTCAGGGGGGGTGTCATGGGGGGGTCCCAAGTGCCACATCTGTGGGTCACGTAGGGAGGGCACATTTCCCTACCAGCCCCCTCTCCCCAGGAGTAAGGCTGCCAGACTGGAGTGCACCTCTGGTGTACCGTGACTCAGCAGCCTTGGAGCTGCATTCATTCCCTTCCTTCCCTCCCCTGCCCTCCAGGACATTGAGGTGCCTCAAGGCCGCCAGGTCCAGGCTCGACCTGGCAGTCTTGTGACCTATAGGTTTTCTTCCTATTTCCCCTTCCTTCCCCCTTCCCTTCCTCCCTCCAGTGAGAACAATGAGGTGTCCCTCTGTCGGGTCGAACCTCGACCCAGCAGCCTTGTAGCCCTGTTCCTTCCAGCACGATATTCCTTAGTTTCCTTCCATCCCCACCTTTCCCTTCCCGGCACAATGTTTCTTAGCTCCCCCTCCTTCCTTCCTTTCCCTTCCATCACATAGTTTGCTAGCTTCGCCCACCCCCACCCCCACCCCCACCCCCACCCCCACCCCCTTGCTACCAAGAGCACATTAAACTCCACCGCAGTTGCTGGGCACCAAAACAGAAAGGAAGATCTTCCAATCTACTCTATTTGATGCAGCAAGCAAAGAGACTGACGGTTCAGCTGACTGTGGTCAACTTTAAAGTACAAGACTGGTTAGAACTGTCATATTTATCAAGTAATTGTTGTACAACTGGGAAAGATCCAGACAAAGTTAAGCACCTTTCAATTCCCTCAATTAAAATAAAATAAAAATATGCAATTATTTTGCCATTGCAAGTCAAGGGACTTAAGAGCTCTTGACTTCACCTGGATCATGCCCAGTCAGGGCATAGCTATCTATCCACTCTATCTTTGCCTTCCTTCATCATGGGCTGAAATCTTTGTTTTGTTTGGAGCATTCCCAATAGCTTCTTATTGGCCATCCTCTGTATGCTTTCAGTGAATTGTAAAATACTTATATATTTTAAATCCAAATCAGCACTGCTGTGTCTGTAAAGGAAGAGGTTACTAGCTTAATTTTATGTATTGGTTTATTGGCTTCATTTATACCCTGCCTTTCTCCCCATTGGGAACCCAAAGCAGAATACACCATTTTCCTCCATTTTGTCTTCACAACAACCCTGCAAGGTGGGTAAGGTTGAGAGTGTGTGTCTAGCCAAAGTCATCTAGCGTGGTTCTATGGTAGAGTGAGAATTTGAATCTGGGTCTCCCAAATCTAGGATTATCAGCTCTGGGTTGGGAAGTGATTGGGGGGATTGCCCTTCAGGTGTGTGAAGGGAGAGTCTTCAATGGGGCATTGTGCCAGAGAGTCTGTCTTCCAAAGCAGCCATTGTCTCCAGATGGGTTGATCTTTGTTGCCTGGAGATCTGGCGTAATAGTGGGGATCTCCAGCCACAACCTGAAAGTTGGCGACCCTACCCAATTCCTAGCCCAACACTCTAATCACTACATCTACTGGCTCATATGTAGATCTGCCCCACCTTTATTTAGATGTGTGTTGTGTTAATCACTAGATAACTGGGACCTACCTGGCTATATTGGTTAGCTGAAGCCTTTCTATTGGTTAGGAGACAATTGGGACTTCTTTTTTCCAGGACTGGCCTGGTAACTTGGAAGACTCATTTAAGGGTTGCCAATCTCCAGGAAGGGGCTGGCACTTTCCTTATATTACAGCTGTGCAATTATTTAAAAGATGGGTGCTGGATGCTTGAGGCGGAGGCCAAGATCAGCTCTTGCTCTGGGCTTCATTTTCTGTAGCTATGCCACTGCTGCTGAGGCACACCAGACAGACATTTTCCTTGGGCTATTAAGGTTTTTCTTCCTCTGTGACTCAGCAAGTTAAGACCTCATCGACATACACGTCAATTAAGGATTTTCTGATCCACCTTACACTTACCAACACTGAACTTCACTTGCCACGTTACTGTCTACTCACCTAATTTGTGGAGATCTTCCTGGAGCTCTTCTCAGTCAGCCCTGGTTTTCACCATCTTGAATAATTTTGTCTCATCTGCAAAGTTCTTGCTCTAGCCTCCGCATCAATAAAGTACAACATCCTCCAATTTGCAAGGCTGGAAGGAAAATAGATATCCAAAGGACTCACCAATAAGGTTCAAGAGCTCATCATCCACAAGCAGAAGAGTAAGCGAGACACCAGCCATCTCCAGTGCAGTCATGAAGGAGCCAACGAAAGCCCGGGCAATGTGAATTCCCCTGTTCTCTGCAATAATTAAGCATGCAGAACTGAGAGGCACTGTTCTGGGTGAGTGACTAGCGTATAAGGGAGGTGGGGAGACCAATAATGAAAACACGGCTTTAAACAAAAATAAAAAAGGAATTTTTTTAAAAATGGGAACAAATGAAGAAACAAATTGTGCAAGAAGCAGGGATACCAGTTTTCAAATTCTAAAACCTAAATGAAATGAGCAAAGTAATGGGAACGCTGATATATTTTTATGTATTTATTAGTTAAATTTAGCACACCGCCCACCCCCGAAAGTGGGTGCTAGATCTTAATACAACATGCTAGATCTTAACACAAACATAACTGTTCAATCCATGAAAATCCTTTCAACAAGAAGAAACACTAACTTGTAGTCCTTGTCAACCAATGGTTGACAGAATGAGACAGTACTAGCTATAAACTGGGACAGCAAAAGTTTTCACCCATGTAAGTGCATCACTGTTCATAGTTCCCACTATTTCTATCACATATTTGTGTGGGGATAGATGACATTTTGGTTCCTTTTCAGTTTCAAGGCTTTGGCTATCAATTAGTGGAATAAATGAAATGTGGCAAGCTCCCAAATCAAGTAATTACCTTATTAATTAAAACAGAAATATCCCACATGAGCCTTGCATGCAATGAAGAAAAAAAACCTTGATTTCTAGGATGTGTACATTCAACTCCAGACACCCAAACATCCTGCCAGTTCCTAGTTCTGACTTACAGAATTTTGCTTTAATGTTTTATTATTAAGATTGCTTTGGGTTGCTGAACTTCACTTTTAGGATTTCCAGTAGGCAAAAATCCCCATCATTCAGCCACTTCTTTAATCTACACTCACCTGAAGTCTCAGGACAGTAACTTACCAAGACAATGCACAGCTGACCCAGCCACTATGCTCAATTCTAAGCAAGACAGGCCTCCTAAGTTATTCACCATCAAGACTACAGAAGCACCTGGAAGCCAAGAATTGGGTATCATTGAAAGTTTTTCCCAGGCCATTGCTCCATACCTGAGTTAACACAGAAAATTGAAGATCATAACAATTGCTCCACCACTTGGGTGAATTCTAATCCCATAATTCAAGTGACTTCTAGGACTAGAATTGAAGCTTACCATTCGAGTGTCCTTATAAGGGGTTTAGTTAAAATACAGGACAAATATGAGAAGATTTTGTGTGTGTGTGTGTGTATAAGTAGTTTCAAGCATCCTAAGCAGTCTAATTAGTATGCATAGCTCAGCTCCAAGATACAGTACTCACCAGGCTTGAGTGGCACATGTGAGGCACTGGAGGGATTGGTCATGTGATCTAGCATTACTCTGACTATTTTATCTGCTGGCATCATCTGTGAAAGAGAGGAAATATATAAATGAACAGTCACAAACTTCTTGTCTTGCAAGAAGGGTCAGTCAACTTACTTTCATTCTGCGCACACCTGCTTCACCATGGATTCCTGCAAAAAGAGTGAAATATCAGCTGTGACACCTGTGATGCCTATTTCATCTCTAAACAAAAGCAAGCTTGGCTTAGGGTGACTAACTGCGCAACCCTGTACAAATTTACTCTATTCTAGGCCCACTGATTTCAACAGGCTTATAATGGAGTAACTCTGCCAAGTTGTTTTGGGACTATAGTACATCTTGGTCTACTCTAGTACATTCATACCACAGATATCCATAGATAAAGATGGTCTTTTTTCCTCAATAATCTTATTTGTAATTATTTAGTCACTATGGTAAAAATATGCATAATAGACACAAGGCCTAAATAGCTACCTAATCACAAACAAACAAAATTCATTTGTTAGATTACGCTGAAAAACCAATTATCTGTACAACCCTCAATAAATAATCTTCAATGTGGCCAAATCTGCAGGTACTTACATCTGAAGGTTGGAGCCATGAAAAAATGAGAAAGATCTTTCCACAAATCTGTAAAAAATGTCCCAGGCTTGCAGAAAAATCTGAAATATCCCACCACAAAAATAACAGAAGCAGCAGCTCTAGCTTAAAAAAATGAATGCCCTCAAGTGGATGTTGTTAGGTAACCACAACTATTGCCAGCCTTCAATCCTTAGTTTCTGTCAGTAAAGGGCAGCAGGCCCTTTCCTGGACTGTTTTAGCCTTTAAGAGAGGACTCTTCCAGGCCAGGGCCAGCAGTAATCACTGGGCAATTTTCTACCATCTAACTTCAATTACTAACACAGGATCAGCTGCTTGCTACTATTTAGCTTCAGCCTTACCTCAAAATACCAGTGTGGCGTAGAGATTTCAGACTTGGATATGTGAAACCTGCTCTGCCATGGAAGCTTACAGGGGACCTTGGGCCAATTACATACTCTAAGCCAAGCTTAACTCACAAGGTTGTTGTGAGGATACAGTAGAAAGGAAGATGTAAAGCTGCTTGGGGCACGTGTTGTGGGGAAAGGTGCAGCAGAAATGAAGTAGATAAATATAGCTGAAGGTAGATTGGCTGGTGGGTGGGAAGGACAAGCAGAAAAGGAGAGAAGGTTAGGGGGCTTCCAGGAGTAGAGAAAGAGGAAATAATGTGGGAGGGAATACAGGGGAAAATGAGAAGCCCTTCACAAGTCCTTGTGATTTCTCCACTGCACAACTGGGTGCAACCTGGCTGCCAGCATCATAAAACTGGATCTGGCCTAGTAACTACCACTGTGCAACAGGGTCATAGATTCCCTAGATAGAATCTGGCAGGGAGAGGGAAATGGGGAAACCTGAAGGGGTGGGAGGGAGAGATAAAGGTAGGTTAAATGGTTGGTAAGAGGAAGATGGAATCAGGAAAATGGAATCAGGAGAAGATGTGGGAATTTTCAGTGAAGGGAACAAAGAAATAGTCAGGGGGGAGGGGGAGAGATAAGGTGACAATTGCAAGTCCTTGTGGGTTCCCTCCTTGTAATGAATCTAATTTGGAAATATGTCTATTTTTCTTGTAGACCATTCACCATAATACAATAGCATATCCAATTCACTACCATGTCGACAGACATCAGTCAATAATCATAACTGACAAAGAACTTGCACATACAGCTTTTCTAGCCATGAAGTACATATTTATGAAGCCATGCCAAAAACATAGGAGAAAAGTGTAAAATGTATCCTCACCCAAGCCTAGCTCAAGTTCATCTGCAGCAAGTTGGAAAGTAGGTCTGGATCCAGGAACACTGCATGGGGACACACTCACTCCCAGAGTGCCTATTATGAATAAAAGAAGTCAAAACACCACGTTGCAGATTCATTTTTTTGTTGTGAAACAGAAAATGAAACAAATAGAGAAACCTTGCCCATGTTCTAGGCTACAATGCAGTGCTCTGAACAGACCACCACAATCCAGCACAGGACTGAGAATAAAATGCTAGACTCCATAATATGATATAAACCAGTGGTCCACACCTTGTCAAACATGAGGATCTATTTTTAACATTAAAAAATTTCATGGACTCCATATAGTAGTTGTACGGAATTCATTTCTAGAGAAAATGCATAATGACAAAAGCAACTATGAATTTAATTAACACTTTTAAATGATTGTGCATTCTATTGATCACAACAGTATTTACATACACTTGAAAAATAATATTATATGTGCAGTACATTACTTCATTCATCTCAAGAAAGTATGTTTGCTTATTATTGCTTATTACACTGAGTGTTCAATGAGATGGTTGGTGCTGGTTTGAACCTTTCAGAGTTTAGAAAGGCTGAAATGACTTGGCACAGTATAAGGAAAACTTAATATATTTGTATAGTTTGGAGTCATTGGTGTAGCTGCCCATAAAGACCCTTTTCAGCTGTGAGTCTGTACTACCAGAAATTGGCTTGAGTGCCAAAAGAGCTGTCACCAAAGATCGAAGGGAGTGGGTGATGGGAGACAATACACCCTACTCAAGACATTCACAAGGACTGGGTTGGTGCATGCTTGGGACCTTCTGGCTGAAATGGCTAAATGCGGCCTACTTTGGTGGAGGACTGAAGTGGGCAAATCCAGTTAGGGAGCTGTGGCAACACTGCAGCAAGCCACCTGGCAGATGAAGTTCAGCTGGCTTCACATAGAGTAGGGGTCTTCAAACTATGGCCCTCCAGATGTTCAGGAACTACAATTCCCATCAGCCCTGCCACTTGGCCATGCTGGCAGAGGCTGATGGGAATTGTAGTCCATGAACATCTGGAGGGCCATAGTTTGAAGACCTCTGACATAGAGCATGACGGGAGGACAATTCCCAGAAGAATGTCCAGGTTGAAGAAATTGGAAACCTGTCCATGCTGGATGAATTCATGGACCCCTTGCAAGAACTCTGCCTTCCTTCAGAGCCCCCAAGCCACTGATTCAACTCTATCTCCAATAGGGATAAACAACTTTACATTCTAACTAAATATACTGCAAATATAACCTTAACATTCAACATAAAATGCATCACCTGAACTACTTGACCTTCCAGTAAGAAGTTATAACGCAAGTCAGGCTAAGGTTTAATTCGAAAGGCTGAGGTACCTGACCCACTCACCCATTGATGCTGCAATAGCAGTAACTTTACGAACAATTTCATTCAGACCAACACCTTCCTCAGCCAGAGCCCCAGCCACCTAAACATAAAGAGGAACATTGTACTGAATTTCATCACAAGCATTATAGCAGATCACCACTTGTCACTGCACCTTATATTACAAAGAACCCAAAAAGAAGTGGAATGATTATGAATAAAATGACTAACAATGATGGCAGCTGAGTCATTAACGGCATTTTACATGGAGAAAGTTTCTTGCATGTTTTCTGTTCTGTATCCTGAGCAGCAAGTGCTTCTCTGTGTTGGAGCCCTTGGTCAGCATACAAATGAGCCTTAAGTTTGAAATGCATGTCTCTTACCTTATGTATAAGCACTGTGCCACACAACCCTCTCCTGCCCGCCTTCTTTTTTGTCGTAAAGGCAGAGTCATCACCAATCACCACCATCTGCACAACAGCCCCTTCTGCCTGTGCTTGTTCCAGTGCCAGTCCAAAATTCAGACGATCCCCAGTGTAGTTCTTCACTATTAGTAGTGTTCCAACTAAAGAAAGGAGAAAAAGAAATGAATGCGACTGCATCTTACATTCAGCAAATATGTCCCCCTAGCAGGAGTGCTGTTGTACCTGCTCCAGCTTGTCTCACAGTTCGGATCGCTGCCAGAATGCTTCCTACTGCAGGTGAAGTGAACACTGCACCAGCCACCACTCCAGTGAGCATCCCTCTCCCAATGTATCCTGAGGAACAAAAACAGACAGGGCTGCATTAGCATCTCACATACTGCTCATACTCCTGTTCCACCAGAGCTCAAAATAATCCCAGCAAATAAAAGGAAGCTTTTCTTTACTAAATTAGTAATCAAATTTAGAATGCATTGCCTGTGGATGTAGTAATGACCCCTACCTAGAGGAAAGGTCTGTCAATGGCTAATAGCCATCATGAATACAATGAAATTCCAAATTCAGAAGCAGTCAGGCATATCGGGAGAATATAGCGCCCAGGGCAACACCTGCCTGGGGCGCCCCTCCCGGGCAGCCTGGTGGGGCCGGGCCTCCAGGCTGTCCAGGTCTGCCACTGCCCTCCTCCGCCAGCTGGGCCAGGAGCCTGCTGTGGGCCCGCCAGGCACCCCTCGGCCCCGCCCCGCCCAACTGCTCCTTCAGCTGGCGGAGGAGGGCATCAGCGGTCCTGGCCAGCGGAGAGCCAGGCGGGGGCACCTCTTCACAGGAAGGGTGTGGGGGGCAATTTTGCACCCCCACATTGGCACCCAGTGTCAATTGACCCCCTCCCCCATGTCCCTCCAACAGATACACCACTAGAGGCAGTAAATTTATGAATACCAGTGTGAGAAAGCAACATCAGTGGAGGCCTTGGCCTCTATGCTCTGTTTGGCCATCCAGGGCAACCTGCTGACCAACAGGATCCTGGATCGGACTGAGCTTTTCTTATGCTCTTAGAATCCCACTGCAACTAGAAGAACTGTGGTAAGTCTTTCAGCTTATTAGACGCCACGTGTCCGGTGTGTCGCGCCCCCTCCCCCTTGGTGCTACACTACTGGTCTGCATGCTGTTCATTAGTGTGGGGGTGAACTCAGCAAACTAAGGATTTGGGTCAGGTTCCCCTAGCACTATCAACCCTTTCTGACTTGTAACAAGTTAATTCCTGGAGTCACAGGATACACACAGATAAGCCCTAATGCAAATCAAGGGGCTGCATTAAAGAGGGGAAGAAACTGCTCACTTCTCCCATTCTGAAAATAATAAGTGTGAATAAAGAAAAAACAGGCAATTTTACAACATCCTCAACTTGCATGGAAGTTTGCCCATGTGGGCAACTGTTTCTGAAACACCAGAAAGGAGCTTTCTAAAGGTTAGAAGATACTGAAGGGGAGAGGGAACAGCAAGCAGATCAGATCACTGGATACAAACCATGACAATATCCATGAAATGCCATACACAACCTGGGATGGTGGGAGGGGGAAAGGCATATACACAAAAGTTCCATAAACCTGACCCCACAAACCTGCATGGGCAGGCTCATGTCCAGAACCCCCTCCAGAAATAAGCGCCACTTTGCCCTCCACATTTTCCAGGTCAGAACGCAAGGCCACTCTGTGGCCTTGCAGCAGCTGAAGGCCAGGATTACAGGTCACTATTCCAGTCAATGCATCATCGGCACAACTCAGAATTGTGTTCAGTAGCTTCTTTGAGCCCTAGAACAGGATCACATAACAAGAAGATTCATGAGCATGCTCACACACATTCTACCCTTTTCCCCAGAAAATAAGACAGTGTCTTATATTAATTTTTGCTCCCAAAGATGCGCTATGTCTTATTTTCAGGGGATGTCTTATTTTTCCGCTCCACAGCTGCATGCTCTGGTCGACGGGCATGCTTCCAAACAAAAACTTTGCTACGCCTTACTTTCAGGGGATGCTTTATATTTAGCACTTCAGCAAAATCTCTACTACGTCTTATTTTCAAAGAATGTCTTATTTTCGGGGAAACAGGGCACTACACAGGGGGGATTCCAAGCACATGGCTGGCTGATCTACAAAGTGACACTACCCAAAATAAGCAGATATGTGGCTCGTGATTCTGTTGTGGCATCCAAAAAGGTCATATTTTCAGGAGAGATATGTAAGTAGCATCTGTTTCTTGAATTTTTACTGTACTTTGAAGTTCAAAAGTTGATTTTTAACATCTTTAATAGTTTGCCCTTGAGGACCCTAATTGGGCAGAAAGGCAGACTATGTGTTTTAAATAAATGACTTCCGCCACACTTCCCTGAGGCTAATGCAATGGAAATGACATTCACACAGCTTCTTGTTGTAATTGCTAACATTTGAAATCCTTCGGCAGTACACAAACACAGAACCCAGACCTCTGTCCTCTGGCACTGCTGGTCAACCAAGTCCCAAAATCCAAAGAATGGGTGGAGAACAATCAAGACCAGGCAACTGGCAACCTGTCCGATTCTGTTGAATTATTTATCATAGGCTATTCCTTCACAACAACAAAAGTTTCAAGCTGCAGAAGTAACAAATAAAAATTAACTTCTCTGTAGTAAAAAAGAAGTATCTTTGGATACAAACCATACCTACTCATATTAAACAGTTATTCATTTCTAATGATTACCGGTACATTGCATTTGCTTAGATTCCTACCTATTCAAGTTTAATAGCTATTTAAAAGTCTTGAAACTCAGCAATCACTTGACTAGTAATTACAAGAAGCAACTGCCTGCAGATAGCCAGGCTCATAAATGTGTGCATGCAGCTGCAACAGTGCCACTCTTAGACAACTACAAGAAGCCTGTCATGCCCCTCCACCTTAAAGACTTATAGGCTTGCTACATTTACTGGGGAGATGGAGAGAGCCTATCTCTAACATTTCCAGCTATTTCTGAGTATATATTAAGAATCCCAACAACCACTACTACCTTTATTGGCATTGAACGTTAAAAGTTACAGAGTATTGCACTGAGTCAAGTATCCTCATAGCAATTGAGAGAAACTTAGCTACCTTCACCGTTGTTTGAGAGTGCTGATCACCTGGAAGGTGATGTGCAATTTTCCTATTGCTAAATGAGGTGCCCCCATTAAGTAGAGATCTTAATAAATGTTCCACACAGTGGAGCAGGATGCGCTCTGTGGTATCAGGTTGCCTCAGCAAAGAAGGGCAGAGCCTTTTGCAATGAGGTGTGCCTAGATACCTACCCAGCAGGGTGGATATTAAGAATCCCAAAGTGGTGGCTGTATTTGTCTGCTGCAGCAAAAATAAACGTTAGCATTGTGGCAACTTAAAGACTAGTACAATTTCATTCCAGCATAAACTTTCTTGGACTACAGTCCACTTCTTTACATGGAACGAACAAATCCTCACCTTACATAAGAGGATTCGGAAGGGGGGGCAGCTAAGTCAAGAGGCAACTATAGAGTGAAATACCATGACGTGCAATTCATATTAACCCAATGACTGATAATTCTTTAAGCCAGGGGCTTCACACCGTCTCCCACTTGGGGGCTCACCTCCATGTTGCCAGGAACTACGACTCTGGGCTGTCAGCAGGGGGGAAAAGGATAGTCCTCTGCCAGCCACAGAGGGAGAGAGCTCTAGTTCTGTAATGCGGGGGAAGGTCGCCCCGAGATCAGGAGGCGGATGGAAAAGCCGCGTCGCAGCTACTGCGGGGCCGGGGGCTGCCTTCAGCCGTGCCTCCTGGAACCGAGCCGAGGAGAGGCTGAACAGAAAGGCGAGGGGGCGGGCTGGGGCGCTTGCTTGAAGCCAGCCGCGGACTTTGCTCTGGAGACTGAAGTCCCCTCGGCTCACCATAGAACAGGCACACCCTGACGGACAGGGGCGAGAGGGCGGGGGAAAGCACGAGCCATTTGGTTAAGCAGAAGAGGCGGCTCGAGCTCCGGCGGTTGACTTCAACACGCGACGTGATCACAGAACTGGCAGTAAGGCAAGACTGGGCGGGACGCCGTGCGGAGGCTTCGGACTTCAAGAATGCGCCTGCGCTACTGTGTTCCGTGCAACCCGATGGGCTATATTGGCCTGCGCGTGCGCAAGTCTCTCGCGCTGTCGTCTGATTAAGTCCCTCCGACCAGTAGGGGACGCCATCACACTCGGCACGTTAGCGTCCTCACTGTTACGACCTTTCCTTTCCCATCGTGCCCCACGTGGAGCGGACGCTCTGGTGGCGGGGGATTCTCGCTGGTATCGGAGGCGGCAGTGGCCATCGAGCCCGCTTCTACCCCTTCTTCCTTCCCCCCTTTCCGTTTCTCTTCATCTGTCCTGCTCCCCACAACCATCATGTCGTGCAATTACGTCGTGACGGCACAGAAGCCCACGGCCGTCAACGGTTGCGTCACCGGTAATGACAGAGGGAGGGGCATTCCCGTGATAGGTGGAAGGGGGCCTGCCCGTGGTGGCGGGAGGAGGAGGAGAAGAAGAAGGTGAACGGGGGGGGGGGGGGGTTGGAACTGTAGCTGTGCACACAGTCAGTCCTCTCTGTAGCCCCGAGATGCTCTTTTTCCATCCCAGGTCACTTTACCTCTGCCGAGGACCTGAACTTGCTGATTGCCAAGAACACCCGCCTGGAGATCTACGTGGTCACGGCAGAAGGGTTGCGGCCCGTGAAGGAGGTGGGCATGTATGGCAAAATCGCAGTCATGGAGCTTTTCCGACCCAAGGTGCGTCTCCTCCTCCTCAAAGGATGCACAACATTGCCTTGTACTGTACATCTTGTCCTGGAGGTGGGGGTGGTTGAGCATATGGGGCTCAAGAAGGTTTTTTTCTCCCCCAGACCCAATGTGTGTTTCTTTTTGATGTGCTCCTGAAGTATGAAATGCGAGTTTTTTTGCCTACTGTGTTGTAAGTAGTCCTGTTCCCATGCACATGCTTGGGGTATGTTGAAAAGTAAGGAGGGGTTAGAACCACTGTGGTTGAAAGAAGACTTTAATTTGGCCGTTGTTTGAAAAGAGCTGTTTTCACGACTATTGGATAGGTTGACATAGAATGGTTGTGAGCTGGTGATGCTGATGCTTGGCCATGGACTGGAAATTTTCCTGCTGCCCTTGTGCATTTGTTTGATTTGGTTGCAAGAGTGTGCCTGTGCCTTTATGCCATTCTTTCAAGGAGCTCAAAGCAGTCTAAATCATTTTCTCTACCTCCATTTTATCATCACAACGGCATAATGAAACAAGCTAATCTGAGGAAGAATAATTGGCCCAAGGTCACCCAGAAATCTTTCATGACAAAAATGGACATTTCAACCTGGTCTCTTATCACCTAGTCTGGCACTTTAGCTGCTGCACTGTTTTTTTTTAATTTCACTGTTCTGGATATGTTCTGTTTGAGGCTAGGGAAGCTAAGATAGTTGAGTGGATTTCTTCTGTATGAAATGTTCATGAACTCTTTTTAATTCTATTTTTAAGGGAGAAAGCAAGGATTTGCTCTTCATTCTAACAGCAAAGTATAATGCTTGCATTCTCGAGTATAAACAAAGTGGAGAGAGCATCGATATCATTACCCGTGCCCATGGCAATGTGCAGGTAAGAGGAGGAACTGGCTTGTTTGGATAGAGCCAGTGGTGGGATTCAAATAATTTAACTACCGGTTGTTTACGAGCGCCATTTTAATAACTGGTTCTGCCGAACTGGTGTGAACCTGCTGAATCCCACCACTGGATAGAGCGTGATGTAGGATGACAATGTTGTGATATTTTATTTGTCCTGTTCTGAATATATTATCTGTTATTCAAGTTTTTAAAGAGCTAGTGGTAGAAAACTGAAATTGATGGACAATACATAGTAGCAATGCTTACTTCTGCTGTATTTTATCAATATGTTTGATCAGTTTAGGTAACGGTGTTTTCTGCATGTAAACTTTTGGTTTTTGTTTTTACCTGAGCATTGAGCCTTGGTTTCTGGATATGTGTGTGTTGCTTACTTACTTGATTTGTGTATTGTCCTTCATCTGAGGCATAGCTTGCCAAACATGGTGCTACTCCCCCCCCCCACCACACTTTTTTTATCCTCCCAACAATTCTGTGAGGAAGTGTTTCCTGAGAGATAGTATCTTGTTTGAGGTCTCATGTGAATCATGTATTTATATAATGCATTTTTTACTTTTTATGCTTAGCAGCTGGTTATTGATTATGGTTGCGCAGGTCCTCACATTGTATCTTGTTCATATAGTTTTGTGCTACTTGTGATTTTTCTATGGCCTACTGAAGGTAGATTGCATTGTGTTCAAGCATAAACATGCATTTGTAGTATAATTCAAATGACAATTGTGAAGCTGGACTATGTAATTGATGGCTGTTTGTGGGAAGCTGGTGTTTGTTTTGAGAATGTATATGTATGCAGGGGAGAAGGATTGAGTGAGGCGTGAAGATCTGCTTGTAGGTA